>NC_056741.1:1454055792-1454215792 GCF_019279795.1 Protopterus annectens
TGGAAAAGATCCCATCTGTAACTAAGAAAACAATTCACCACAGGGTCCTAGTGAAAGCCAACTTAAAACTAAATAAAAATTCACTAAAAAGCACTGACGAACAATTGCTTTAGTGTAAAATAGTTTAATCTCCGCTTTCGTTAAAACTTCATTAGAAAAATAAGAACACAACTCACATTCACATTTATACTATTTGTTCAACAAGCATGGGATCAGTCAACAATAATAAAGGTTTAAAGACATTTCCCTATAACATAAAAAAACCTTTTAATTTCCTATTTTCTAAAAAACATTTTATATTGATGTACTCATTTAAGCCGGGGGAAACAGCCCCCAGCTTAATTTGCCAACTCACTTCCCTAGTTTCTAACTGAGTTTTGAAACTACCTCCTCTTTTATCTAAGCTCACCTGTTCAAGCACAGTAAAAAGAAACTTATTAAAATTATTACATGTCTTTGAATGTTTAAATAGGGCATTAGTTTTGTCCTCTCTTTTTATAGCCCTCAAATGCTCTTGTATTCTATCCTGTAACCGTCTGGTAGTCATACCTACATAAAACAATTCACAGGAAGAACGCAGGGCAAGATAAATTACACCTATAGAGCCACATCCATACCTAGATTTGAAATAAATAGTATAGTTTAAATTGGATAATACTACAAAAAGAACTTTCAAAAATATTTCTACAACAAGTACAACTGTTACAGTTATAATACTACTACAAATAAGAATAAAGGTACTTATAAATCTAATAGTTGTAGATATATTTGAAAGTTCTTTTGTAGTAACTGGCTCTGTCCCTGTATCAAGCCTGACTAACTCTCTCTAGAATATGTAAAAATCTGTTAACCAGTTTACTGTGTAATTTTAATTTAATCCTGACTTGCATTTGGGATTAACTCTAACCTCTGGAACTTGTTTAACTTGCTTACTTATGTAATCTCTGTAAATAGTCTGTTTGTATTATGTAATGCTGTATCTGCTTACCCTTGGAGCTTTTCTCCCCAGGCCTCCACTGAAAATGGATATGCATCCAGTCGGACTATCCTGGTCAACAAATGTAAAATAAAATAGTATTATCCCATTTAAACTATACTATTTATTTCAAATCTAGGTATGGATGTGGCTCTATAGGTGTCATTTATCTTGCCCTGTGTTCTTCCTGTGAATTGTTTTATGTAGGTATGACTACCAGACGGTTACAGGATAGAATACAAAAACATTTGAGGGCTATAAAAAGAAAGGACGAAAATAATGCTGCATTTAAACATTCAAAGACGTAATCATTTTAATAAGTTTCTTTTTACTGTGCTTGAACAGGTGAACTTGGATAAAAGATGAGGTAGTTTCAAAAATCAGTTAGAAACTAGAGAAGTGAGTTGGCAGATTAAGCTGGGGGCTGATGTTTCCCCTGGTTTAACTGAGCACATTAATATAAAATGTTTTTTAGATAATAGGAAATTAAAAGTTGTTTAATGTTATAGGGCAATATGTCTTTAAACCTTTATTACTGTTGACTGATCACATGCTTGTTGAACAAACAGTATAAATGTGAATGTGAGTTGTGTTCTGAATTAAACTGAATTCCAATGTGTACATACAAGTAATAGCTGTATACTGGTGGATAAAGGTGTATAGGCATGTCATATTTAGTGTAGGTAGGGTCTGTTTTCATAATGGGGCAGTAAAGGGGAAATAAGTAATGCATTTTGTCCAAGCAAGGCAGTATTTGCTTAGTCGGTGCATTCACAAAACATCTGTTGTCTGATGTAGGGATATGAACTTGGATGACTAATGTTAAAAAAAAAAAAAAAAAAACTTTTTCAATGGAATAAGTAACACACTTGAGTCTTGAAATTGAAAAGGGGGAGAATGTATAGTTGAAATGAAGAGACTAAATAGTGACATTTGGAGAGGATTTATAAAGAGGAATGCACAGTACATGCATAGCAACACTTTGAAAGACTGAAGGGACTGGAATCAGAAGTAAAATAGTGAATGAAGAAAAAACAGATAATGAGGGTCTGTACTCTGACTTGAATTGAGTGGAAAAAATCTGAGCTAATGCATTAGGAATGATTTTCTGCTGTAAAAAATATTCTAGAAAGTTTGGAAAAGTCTTAGTCGCAATTACAGGGAGCAAGTGCAGAGCACACTACAGTAGGAGGTAAATGTCCGTAGAGTAAATCTCCTATGTCCCCGAATTTGCAAAATGCTCCTAATATAATCGTACCTTGGACTTCTCGTTTATAATTTTTTTGTCCTGTAAAGTAATGGGCTTTAATATAAGTTAATAATCAATTAATCTTGAAGTATTGTTTCAGAAATGCATGTTAATACAAAGAGTATTCTAAGAGCATCACAGTGATTTTTTAAAATCATGGTCATTGTTTTACAGCCTTTGTGACATAATTGTTTAGTAATTTTGTCTTGTGAATGTGTAAAATTAAGTAGTGAGGTTTGTCAAACATGTTAAAAAAAATAGTATTGTGTATGGATTACAATTTGAGGACAGAAAGAGCAAAGAACAAAGAGCAAAAAGAGCGAAAGGTGCAGCAAAAATAAGTTTCCACTGGCAGCAGGAAAAAGACTTGTACAAAGCAACAGCACATGAGTTTAGTCCCTGCTGTGAGCTATCAGTCACAGCACAACAATTCAAACTAGTTTTGGCACTTTGACAAGCTACAAGGGGTGATATGTAGTGGGAGGGGAGATGAGTTGAACTGCAACCCAGGCATAACAAAAGAATGAAAATTAGCCAATATAGAAAGAAAGATAAGTAACTGGCACTGAGGGGATACTGTTTTGTGTGATTGCCCCTGTTTTGTTTTTTAAGTAGTCATTGAAAAGGCAAGAAATAGTAATTAAGCCTGACTGTCTGAATGTGTAAAAACATGTGTAAAGTTAGTGCAGTGACAGGAGCTTAGGGGCTATGATGTAATATTTTAAAACCAAACGCTGCATTGTGGGATGCCTAGAAGTGGACTACAAAAAAAAAAAAAAAAATCAAAGTTACAGCAAGATGGATCCCATGTGGGCAGACTCTGGAATGAAGATGTAAAATGTAAAAAAAATTTATATATATATAAATCCCAAAGTGGTGTTAAAATGTAGGAAAAATCAAAGTATGATAAAATAAAAAAGCTTTTGTCTGTTGGTGTGGTTCCCTTTAAGTTCTCCTCTTGTTTTAGCGCAGTTGAATGTCTAATAGCTTGATGAATATCTACCAAAGGCATCTCACTAGCTGTAGTAGTCTCTAGGTCGCTGATTGCGAACCTATGACACGCGTGTCAAAGGTGACAACGTTTTGGGTGCCACACCAGCATTCAACACCCAAGTTACTAAAGAAACTGAATGAACATGGATATAAGAAACGTATGACTTTGCACTTATTAAAACTCTGCTACAAAAAAGTCATTGATGTTAAATCAAATGCAATATGTTCCACATTTTCGTTCAGTTCAAAATTACTATTAAAAGTAGGGTCATTTTTGGTGCACTATTTTAAGCCCAATTATCAGTGCGCATGTTTTTTTTTTTTTTCTATTGCAAGTCTCTGATTTTTCTTTTACTTTTATAATACACAGCAACACACACAGTTGGGCTGTGTTTTTTTTAAATAAGTGAATATGTGAAGAATTGTTTCTTTTGTTGGGGAGGGACACGCTGGCAGAGTCAAAGTAGGCATTTTCCAAAATTTTTGACACGCTGAGCCCGAAAGGTTCGCCATCACTGCTCTAGGTCTCTGTTTATGAGCCCTGTCTTTGCATGCCCAATACGGTTTTGGATGTTTAATATGTAGAATTTTATATTTTTATATGTTTAATATATAGAACTTAACTGATCATAGAATGTCTAGTTTTTTTGTAGTATTTAAGTGCCAAAAAATGCAGTTGCTTTTAACCAATATTTGGTTTTATGCTCAATAGGTTCATAGGTAGGTACTAGGCTGTTGGCCCTAGGGCCTATACAAGCCTAGCCAAAAAGGTACTCTGGCTTTTGCCACCCAAGAAAATTATTTTCCTGTGCCCCTGTCAAGCAAGAATGCACACAGCTCTTGGTTTGTAGTTGGTTATTAGACTGAAATACAAAACCCTGTTTGATTTCACGAAATGAATAAGTCCATGGCAGTTTAATGTTAATGAGATTTATTAATTTTACTGTGATCACCGTGGTGCAGGAATTATAGGAGTTTCATGACAAGCAATTGGCAGGTACACTAAAAGTAGGTTGTATATTAATTTCCAAAAATATAACAAGTACACAAAATGTTGAACTTCATTGCCAGGCAGGTGCATGGGTTGAAGTGGTTTATAGTTGCAAATATCCTCATAATCCTCATGATTATACTCTGAATCTTCTGACGTGGTGGGATGGGGGGTGGTAGCTCTCGATAAATGACCAGATGAGTTAGGACTACAAAATCAAGTGTTGGATGTATTTATGTGGGCAGGTCAGTCCTTGTGCTTTAGGCATTCATAATAGGAATTCGGTAATTTGCTTTGTTTATGAAAAGTTTGCAAAATGGAAACCGGGCTCAAGCAAAAGTAATACATCACAGAAGTGAATTTAACTTTGAGCCGAGTGGATTTGCTAATACTTAAACAAGTCTTTTGGCTCAGTATTTTGACAGAATTTAAATGCCTCCCAGGTAAGGTGCTCATATTTTTTTTCTTTGACTAGTTTACAAACCAAAAGATTGTGAATAACGAGGGCAGTGGGATTGCAGTTTTACATTTGGTACTTTTTGTAAACCTACATATTCTTAATGGCTGGAGAAGTGAGTGCCCTGATCTCTCTCATTCATAGCTGAAACCCAATGGACTGACTGTAAAAGCAAATTTGTACACATTGGTTTGAAAAAACTGAGGTACAGTTTATGACTAGTAAAATAATACCAATGTATGACTTTGTGAACTTTGCATTTAGGTTAACCTATTGATGATGTCCTCATTTTTATTTAACATTTGGTTAAAGTTTGCAGAGACAGTTACTGTATTTACACCCTGTATTCTGTATAATTATAAATTTTAGACAAAATACCAGTGTATTCTACTGAGCAAAACACTCTCTGCTCAAAAAACTCTTTTTGCATGTCTTGAAGTAAATGTCACCGTTTTAGGACTGCGGTACTGTTCTAACAGATTATGTGTGCATGAAAACGTTTTGTAGATGAAGATCTAATGTAATAATAATAAAAGCATTTTAAGAGTTAAAAACTGAAGAGCTCATTTTTCTGATGACATAAATATGCCTATTTTGTAACAAAAGTCAGCAATACTCATTCACAAACTCATTCTGTGTACTCTTTTAAGACATGAAGTGTATCTACACTAGTATTTTTTTAACTTGTATAGTTTGCACATAAAAAAAAATCTGAAGTGCCATTTGTATTTTTGATCTGACTCGGACACATTTCACAGGCTTGGATCCAACTCTCAGGCTCCTCCTTCATACCTATAATGCCCTTCATTCAGCCAATTACCCGAGATCTTGTTTGCCGCTCAGCAGAGTCAGATATGGATTCCTTCTCTCAAGCGCGGTTAGTTGTTCAGATAGTTTTTCTCAGAATTGTAATTGCCTTTGGTTGTATTTTCTTCCTCCCTTTTTTCTTCTTGTGTGTGTGTGTGTGTGTGTGTGTGTGTACGTAAATGCATTTTTTTCATTCCATTAAAAAAAAATAATAGTTTAGTCTTACATTATTGAACAGTTCTTAAATTTTATTGTTAAAGCTCTTACCTGTGCTTCCCTTAGCTTCGGTTGCATCTTTACCATTCTCTTCTTCCTGTTTGTGTCAGTTGGATTTGGCGGGCTTCTTTGCTATGGCTGACAAAACGGTTCCTGGCTTTAAACGCCCCACTTCTTGTGGGCATAAAATCTCAAATCAGGATGCTCACAAGTAGTGCATGTATTACCTGGGCGTCAACCATTTGAAAGCTGTGTGTTCCATCTGCACTGTCTTTAATCTGCGGGCTTTAGTTGACAGATGTAACCAGTTCATTCTTGGGGGGCCTTCTTCCTTCCTTCCTTCCTTCCTTCCTTCCTTCCTTCCTTCCTTCCTTGGCTGAGGCTCAGACTCCTTACTTGGTTTCTCCTCCCTCTGCTGCTGCTAAGAAGTCTAAAAAGAGGTCCCTCCCTTCCTCTCCGAGGGACTCTCTCGAGATTAAGAAGCCTATGAAATTTGTGGATCCCACTTACTCGGATCCATATAAGTCTGCTTTCCTTTGATTCAACAGCTTCCTCTGAGCTGGGGGAGGTTATCACCATGTCTCTGACACCTTCATTGGCTCCTACTTCAGATCCTATTCACTTGGGATCCTGGGGCCTCAACTAAGTCCTTGGCTCTTTCCTCCAGGTCAGAGCACTTCTGACCCTCCTCTTAGATTTTATCCAGGTCCTCACAAAGCTTGTCTGAGGTGGACATGGACAGGTGGATGTTTCTTAAGCCACAGATACAGATGGGGGGTAGTCTCTGCTCCATCCCTGTCATATCTGTGAGCTACCCAGGTCACTCTATCAGGACTCCTCCTTCAGTCCATTTCCTGAGTCCAGGGATTTGGGAATTCCGTGCATGTTGGACTCTGCACTGAGGAAGCTCCTCTTCTCGATGCCAAGAATGCCCTTGATGAGCCCAGTTCAACCTTTTTGGAGCAGAGAGAGTCTCTGAGCCGTGGCATTGGTGCCGGGTCCAGGGGACTGGGACTGGCTCTGTCCTTCTCTGAGATGTCTCTTTCCTTAGATGCTTCGGCACTCGATAGTTCAGGTCCGGTCCCTTCTGTAGGCCATGGATGCAGTGTAAATCCTGCCCATTTTTCCTTTGTAACTTTGGCTCTAGGAGAACTGAATAGGGCTTTGCCTGTTCCTTTGTCCTTTCAGGTAGTGGAGAGGGTCTTCTCCTGGGTTGGACATTTGATTGTACTAGTTCCTCAATATGCCCCTGCACTTCCATCAAGTGCAGGCCTTGTTCTCTCTTGTCCTGCCATGAGTATTCCCATTCCAAGTGAAGTGAAACAATCTGGGAAGGAGAATCTTGTCGCTGAAGCCTTAATCGCATGTGTTCTAGGTCATTTCCGTCTTCTGTTGACTTAAGGTTTTTACATGACTGACTGTCATCCTGGTGTTGCCCACTTGATGCATTTTATACAGTCCAAGAATCTTCCATTTTCTCTCTGAGGTACAAAGCATAACCTCAGTCTGTTCTGTGTGCAGAAGTAAAGCCATGTTTTTACTGTTCTACAAACACATGCTTGTAAAGGCTACCCAACTTTTTGTGAGACTGAGCATAGATTTTTAAGGGATCTGTTCCTTCAAGAGCACACAATCTGTATTTGCCTACTATTATTGACTAATATTCAAGGTTCACTTTTGCTTTTGCTTGCCCAGACATGACTATACAAAGTGTAATTGCCTGCCTATGCCAACTATTTTCACTCTTTGGTATGCCAGCTTATGTTCACTCCGACCGCGGCACCTGTTTTATGTCCAACTAAGTAGACTTTTTTGTACACCAAAGGAACTACAACCAGCAGGACCAAAACCGTACAATCCCCAACATAATGGTCCAGTAAATTCTAAATGGTACACTTGGGGGCCCATTTACTCTGGCTTTAAAAGGTAAAAAGATGTCCATGGAACAGTGGAAGGATGTTGTGCAAGAGGCTGTCTACTCGATCTGATCTCTACGGTGCAAAGCCACCAGTGTGACTCTACAAGAAAGGTTGTTTCTGAACAATCGCCAGTCCACCAATGACACTGCACTTTCAGTTTGGCTCAGATCTCCTGTTCCTCTGTTCTGAGTAGGTCCTCCAAGTGTGATCTGTTAGTGGAGGAAGTGGAAGTCCTGCATTGCAATCCTCTGTACACATGTTTGACTTGCCAATGAAAAACGGGAACATTTCTATTTAGCAGTTGCACCCAGGGATGAAAATAACTCTGAACTGTTGCATCAAACTGATAATCACCTGCAGCAGCTAAAGAGCACTGCAACCTGACCGATTGAACTGGCAAACAAAGGACCAGATGCTGCTTTGCCATAGCGATTACAAAACACTAGTTCTGATTCCACCCTCTCTCCCCCTGAGAAGCCTAAGTGAAGAGTTGTGTCCTGCTTTCTACCACCATTTTATGACTCTTCAATGACACTAATCTCTATTTCTTCACTCAACATTTTGGTGGAGGAGAATGTGATGATTTTGCTTTCATCCATTGTACCTCACTTACTAACAATGTTATTTATTTTTCTTCTAGCTGAACTAGCTCAGTTGTAAGAGGAATAAAGCCTAGTCTTCAGGCCTTCTATTCTCAGTTCTTCTCATCAGTGTTTGCATTTGCTTATTTGCCTGTCACACCTCTCCTTTGTTTTAGGGGATTCCCCCCCCTTGCCCAGTGAAACCAGTATCCTTGCTTCTCCATTTCTGCATCAAATGCTTGCACAGGGAGTAATAAAACTAGTGATATGAAGTAGTTTACTTCTTTTGGTCTTCAACCTGTGGGTTACGGATCAGAGACTGAGCCGAGCCGGCAAATTCACGAGCATCTGCTCTGAGCTCCTAGCTCCTCCCCTACCTATAATATAGTACCACCACCTTCCTTCCCTCAGATCTCATGTGCCGCATTTGCGATCACATCGTGATCTCTGAGCTCTGGGTATCGTGAGTACTTTTGAGTTTTGCTTTACGGCGCTTTTTGCAGTTAGTGTGTTAGGTGAGTTAGTGTCATTTCCCTCTCTACCCCCTCGTTGGTGCGTCGTGCTTTTCAAGGTTAAAAAGTTAAGAAAAAGTTTAAAAAGTAATTCTTCCCTCTTCTTCTGTGTGTGTGTGTGTGTGTGTGTGTGTGTGTGTGGCCTAGTAGATAGTCTTGGGCTATTGTTGTTTAGGCTCGTCAGCCATTATGAAGTAAGTGTTTAGAAAATGCACAGTGTGTGGCCCAAAAGTTGTCGCCTGCCGCCGGCTACACTCTATGCGTTGTCTGCTTGGGTGTGTCTCGCTTATGAGTTTAGTATTTGCAGGGGCTTTAACCTGTGAGCCCTGAGGGACCGCAGGACAAAGCTTATTATGAAGGGTCTTCTCCCTGCTTCTGAGGTGGACACTTCTACTTCAGCGGTCACAGCTGTGACTGCTCCTTTGGTCTCTCACTCCTTCTCTCTCTGTCACCCTCCCAGGCAGGGGCTCGACCTCCCTCATCTAAGCCAGGGGAAGGGGGTTCCGTTCGCCTGTAGAAACCTGAGAGAGAACAGAAATCCGAAAGGCACAGGAAGAGGTCCTCGGATTGTTCCACCCCAGTGGGGCCTCCTCCTAAGGTTCACGTTGTTAATAAACTTACCTCCCCTCAGCTTCGATCACCATGTTTTTCTCTGGAGCCGGAGGAGCCTAGGTCTTCCTCCAGTGCATCAGTACACTGGCCAGCTAGGTCGGAGTCCGTAGCCTCATCGCAATCTACTTGTAGTCTCTCAGAATCAGACATGGATAAAATGATTAGGTATTTTCGGACCCAGATCCAGATGGGAGTCCTGCCAGCTCCCTCTTCCTCCAGAGGGGGTAACTCGCTTCCCTTCTTTTCACCAATCTTTCCTTCTCAGATCTGACCCTCTGCTTCGGAGTGTCTGGATCCAAGGATATTTGGAGTCAGGGTGTCTGCGCCGATGGTACTTGCTTCCTTGATGCCGCCGGTTGCCTTGAGTTCATTGGATCCAGCTAGTTCGGATCTGAGTGCCTCTGAGATGTAGCCTGGGTATCGGATCCGAGGGTGGGAGGATTTTCCGTCGGCTACGACTTTGTTTGCTCCGGGCCACCCCTTGGCACATAGTCTCCTTTGGGATCAGCTCCAGTCTGCTTTTCGGTCCCAGGGAGAGCAGCTACCCTGCTGTAGGCCCAGGCGGCTTGCTCTCCGGCATAGTGAAAAGGGTCCTCTCCATTGGATCAAGACCCCTGACCATTTCTTTGGATTCCACCCAGACTCCCGTCATTTTACCACAGGGACAGCCCATGCGCTAGATGTTTTCCCTTGAACATCAGGCGGCTTGCGAGCCTTCTTTGGAGAGCCCCCACTGGAGAGGTCCCTCGCAAGCATACATACAAGAGGAGGCACTTGGACTCCTCCCCGAAGTCCCTTACTGAAGACATTGACTTGGAGGAAGGGGAAGGTTCCCCCAATCACCTCCTGAGGATGTCTCCTTTAAAGACATCATGGAACTTTTACACCAGTGGGGAGGCTGGTCTGCCCCAAAATCCTTACTCTGATGAGTTAGTGTTCCTGGAGGCCTTTGGTTTGGGCCCGTCTACTTCCTAGGTGCCCGCCCCCCGTGGACCCTCTAGTGAATTTAATCTCTTTCCGGGCTTGGAAGAAACCGGACACTGTGGAGCCTATTTTGAAGCCCCCTGACAAAATTCTAAGCCCTCCTTCTGACAGACCTGCATGGAACAAAGGGTCCTCTGTAGATTCTATGGTGGTAGCAGCAGGCACAAAACAGGAACTGACTCAAGAAAGTTCCTGAGTCCATCTTCCCAACCGAGAGTCCAGGTTGATGGACTGCCTAGGGAAGCATGCGTATGAATCGGTAACCTTTTCTATAAGGGTGCTGAACTACTTGGCCCACGTTATTCGATTGCAGCGTGACCTTAAGGAACTCGCTGAATCGCCCCCTGGGTCCATATCGCAGGAGGATAAAAACACATTTTCTGTGAGGATGGCCACCCTCAAAGCAGTATTAAATACGTCCTTGTGCCTTCTCTCACATACCACCAAGGGTGTGGCTAGGGCGGCTGGGTCCAGCATTGCAGTGAGGCGTCCCTCCTGGCTTAGATTGTCAGTTCTCGGAGCCCTTCAAGGTGTCATTTGCGAATGCCCCTTACGATGGCTCTTCACTTTTTGGTAAGACTGTCCGTGACACTTTTGGTCCAGAGCGAGAAGGACAGGAAGACAGTGTCTGCCACTGGGATCTGCTTCACGAACCCTCAAAGATCCTTTTCTCTGAATCAGCGAGGGCAAAAGATGTTCCAGAAGTCTTGGTATTCTTGGGACGCTCAGGACTCGTCTTCACCTAGAGGCAGAGGGGGTCAGGACAGATGCCGCCCCAGGGGCAGAAGGGGTCCAAGGAATTTTGGGTCTCCAACCTTTCTCGGACAGGCCCGTACAGCAAGCCTGAGGGGTTGCTCGATTGCTATGCTCTGGATGCAGTTGGGGGTCGCTTGTCATTGCACCTGAAGACATGGGAGTCTGTGTAATCATACTGTTGGGTGCTATGAATCGTATCCAGAGGTTATACAATCCCCTTTGTGGCTCCCCCGTACCATCCAAACACCTCCCGGATGTATCGCCTGTGCAAAGGGAAGCGGCTGCACTAGAGGTAATTGAGCTGCTAAAGAAATGAGCCGTCAAACCTGTCCCCTGAGATCAGTCTGGATCAGGCATCTATTACAGGTTCTTTTCAATGCCCAAAAAGACTGGAGACCTGAGGCCCATCCTGGACCAGTCAACCCTGAACCTGTCCGTTGCCAAAGAAAAGTTTGGATGGTCACATTACAGTCCAGCCTGCCTTACTTGCAAAAGATGGACTGGATGTGCTCGTTAGTCCTCCAGGATGCTTACTACCACATAAAGATGCACAGACACTCCAGGAGGTTCCTTCGCTTACGGCTAGGGGCCAATCATCAGTTTCGAGCTGTACCCTTTGGTCTCATCCCAGCCCCAAAGGTGATCACCAAGGTTATGGCAGTAGTAGCTGCTCACCTGAGGCTCCAGGGGATTCAGGTTCTCCCGTACCTGGGCAATTGGCTCTTGCTGCGTCCACCAAGCACCTACTTTGTCAGGCCAGGGACTGTTTCCTACACCTAACGGATCACCTAGGCATTAAGTCAATATTGCCAAGTCTTGCCTACACCCTGTCCAGGTCATAGAGTTTAGTGGAGTATGGATAGACACCTCGCAGACAAACGTCTTCCTAACCTCAGAGAGAATTTGAAATCTGCGAGTGCATGTCACTGCTATTGCTCACTCATATTGACCAACAGCGGAGGCAGTGTTGCGAGCCCTCGGCTCTATGGCGGCCACGATTACACTTCTTCCATGTGCTCGTTTGCATATGCGAGTAATACTGTGGACTCTTGCTGTACAATGGTCGTTGTATCTTCCTCAGAGTCATCCGATGCATGTAAGCAAAGCGTGCAGGGCATCCCTTCTTTGGTGGATGCACTCTGTGGACATTCTTGAACACTCATTTATCGTAGACCCAGCCCAATCCACAGTGACCACGGACGCCTCTCAGCTAGGGTGGGGGGCATTGCTCGGGAAGGACAGTCCAAGGCGTGTGGTCCCCGACTGAGACCAGTTTGCATGTCAGTGTTCTAGAGATGAGGGGTCCTTTTAGCGTTGCAGGCCCTTCATGCCTCTCTTCCTCTGGGAACAATTGCAGTTCAGTCGGACAGCATGTCAGTGGTCTGGTACATCAACAAATAGGGAGGGACCAGATCCTACCCCCTTTGTCGTGAAGCCACAAGAGTTTGGGAATGGGCGATCTCCACTAGTCGCTTTCTGGTAGCAGTGCACATCCCGGGACAGTCCATTGTTCTGGCTGACAAGCTCAGCCGTTCTATCCTGATGTCTTACAAGTCGTCTCTGAATCCTTCAGTAGTGGAACAGATCTTTCTAAAGTGGGGTCAGCCTTGCTGCGATCTCTTCGCTTCTCCTTCCAACGTGAAATGCAGCGAGTTCTTCACTCTGAACCCCCTGCCGGGGGAATCCCCCAGAGATACTCTAGTCCATGCTTGACCTCCTGGTCTTCTGTATGCTTATCCTCCATTACCTCTAATTCCAAAGTTTTTACAGAAAGCTCATCGACTGGGGAGCAACGTCATCCTCATTGCCCCTTTTTGGCCTTGCCAGGTTTTGTTTCCCTTCCTCTGGTCTCACCTTTTAGTTCCTCCTTGGATCTTAGATCCTCATCTGGATTTCATAGCTCACCCATCAGGGGTCCCTCATCCGAACCTGGACAGACTGAAACTTGCAGCTTGGCTGCTCCAGTTCTCTTAATTGCCAGGACTCCTGGTTTGTCTTCTTCTGTTAAGTCTATCCTGGTGGCAGCTCTTAAATCCTCCACCAGGAAAATCTACCGTAGCAAATGGAAATGCTTTTCCATCTGGGCTTCTCCGAGAAATTTGGATCCCTTCTCGGCTTTAATTCCGGCCATTCTTGAATTTTTGGCAAACTGCTCATCTACAGTAAAGGTACAACTTGCGGACATTTCCAATTTTCACGTTGGTGAAAATGACTTCTTTGATAAATGTTTTGCACAATCTGGAAGAAGCCAAAGGTACCTTTCTCTTGCTTCCTCCTGTCAAGGATCCCACTCCTCTGTGGGGACCCTACCTTGAATGCTACAAGCTTTAGTTGCTCCTCCTTTCGAACCAGCTGCAACAGTAGACCTCAAATTCCTATCCTGGAAGACTGCCTTCTTATTGGCTATCACCTCGGCTAAGAGGGTCTCAGAACTCCAGGCATTGTCTGTCAAGGTTCTGTACATTGTTTTCTTCAAGGACAGGGTCTGTCTTCTTACCAACCCCTCTTTTCTTCCCAAGGTAGCCTCTGTGGCAAACATAAATAAGATGATCAGTTTACCTGTTTTCTTCCCAAATTTCAGAAATAAAGGTGAATACAAGTTGCATTTGTTAGATGTTAGTAGACAATTACATTTTTACTTGCACAGAACCAAGTCTTTCCAAAAGTTGATCAGTTGTTTGTGCCTTTCTCTAAACCGTTTTTGGGTAAACCCTTTTTCAAGGTTACCATTGCTAAATGGATTTCTCTCTGTATTTCTCAAGTGTGTAAAGGCAAGGGCTTGTCTCTCCTGGGTCAGGTTAGAGCCCATTCCACCAGGTCCATGGCTACTTCAGCAGCCTTCTGCTCCAGAGTATCCTTGGATGATACCTGTTGTGCTGCATTTGAGAGCAGGGTAGCTGGAGAGGTATGGATTGTGAGGGATTGGGACTGTATTACAGATATCAGGAAGAATCTTTCCTGTAAATAGGAGAGTGTCCTTATAGTAACAGAGCTGAGAAGAGATGCAGGTTGAGAGGTAAGATTCTTTTAAGGCATGTATTGAAGTTAAATGATAGAGAGGGGAGTAAGAAAAGTCAGGTAATCTGGTAAGATAGAGTAGGCAGTAGAGGAGAAAAGGTAGACAGTGATAGAGTATGTTTAGGTTTGATTGGCATGGTAGTATAAGGTTATAGTATGCAGTGAGGATGTGCAGAGGGGAGAAGGAATTAGCAGAAGGTAAAATGGTGTGTGATCTTTGGTAGTGAGGAGGGAAGGTAAGGGGAGGGTCCTGGGTAGTGGAAACAGGAGGGGTTAATGGATGAGGTGGGTGGGGATTGTCCAGATAGGCTGAATGCTAGAGGGGGGTGTGGTTTTGGGGTTATAAGTATAGAGGCACTGGGGGGTGGGTGTGGATGGGGGCAGGGTATGGGAATGGAGTGAGCCCATAGGTCGAATGGAGCAGGCAGAGCTGAGGAGGAATGAGCAGCAGAGACCAACAAAAACAATAGGTGGTTAAAGTGCACTCGAGCACTCAAAGGTACTGACAAGGTCAGAGGTATGTTACTTATGAGTTAAGGTTTGGCCTAATTCAAGAAGAATTGAACGGGTGTGACAGTTGTCCTTTCCCATTGTTTTTGCATAACCAGCCTTCGAGCTGCAGGGAGCAGGGAAAATGTTACCTAATACAGTGAGTGGGAATGTGTTGCCACCTAGTGGCGTTCCTGAGAAAAGTAAAATGCAGACTCTGCTTATTACAGGGAGTGAAGTGGCTGGAGGGGAGAGAATAGGGAAAAGGGGACTGCTGCAGAACAGCTAGTGTGCATGCTGTGGTTTAGCAATACAAACCACCTTTAAAAAATAAGCTTTAACAAAAAGGATTTCACATGCATGCAAATGGAGGGGTTATTTTTCAAAATATCCATGGATTTCTTTTTTGGGGAAGTATGTCCTATACCCTGATATCAGGATATCTGGGTATAAGGGTTGTTTGCCTGAACCATCTTTACAGCTCTTCCTTGCCATTTGGAGCCTGAAGCATTCACATTCATAGACTGCAGCTAGTTAGAAGACCAGAATTCCCAGTTTAGGAAGCATTCTATCTGAAGTAGTTAACTTAATTTTGTCTGCAACCTGTGGGTATACGGATCCGTATTGGATTCGAGCCAGCGACTTTTTTTCTAGCATCTGCTCCATGCTCCTCCCCTTGCCCATAATGCCCTACCATCTCCTATCTTCCCTCAGATCTTGTAGTGTGCATCGTGGTCTCCTTTGCTCTGAGCTCAGGGATAATAAGTGGTATTTTTTTTCTGATATCTAGGTGTGTGAGCGATTTCCCCCCCCCCCCCCCCTTGTGTAGTGTCTCGCTTGGTCATTGGTGTTTAAAAAAAAAAAAAAAAAAAAAAGTTTTGTAGAGAGTAGTAGTTAGGCCTGCCCTTCACCTACCTGTGTTTTGTGTGTGATTTTTTGGAGAGGTAGTGTTTGTACCTTTGAGTGCAGGACTATGGCTAATCAGCCGAAGCCTGTCTTTAAAAAATGTACAGAGTGTGGCCATAGGCTCTCCCCGGCCGATGGTCACTCATTTGCTTGGGAATGGCACATTTGTCCACTCAATGTGCTATCTGTTCTGGTTTTAACCTGAGGGCCCTTGGGGATCGGAAGGAAAAGCTAGTTGCCAAAGGCCTTCTCCCTGCTGCCATGCTGGAATCTGCCTCAGCCTCGGTCTCTAGTGTCCCACCTCCCAGCCTGACAGGGACTCAGCCTCTCTTTTCTGGTGATGGGTCTTCCAAGGACAAATCTTCAGTCAGCGTGGCTGACAAGGAAAAAGAGAAAGAAAAAGATAAAGAAAGGTGCAGAGAGGAAAGGGAGAAGGACAGGCATCGTAAGAGATCCCCAGACATGGAGCTCTTTCTCAGTCCCCCATCTAAGACCATGAGGCCTGTTTCTCCACGGCTATGGTCTCCTCGTTTCTCACTGGAGCCGTTGGAACATTTGGACCCGAGGCCTTCCTCCCCATTGATCAGACCAGCCAGATCCGAGTCTGTGGCCTCTTCAAGGTCGAGGTCGACTCAGAGCCTATCGGACATGGATATGGACAGGATGATGCGGACATTTATTCAGACCCAAATTCAGATGCGAGTCTTGCCAGGCCCCTCTCCCTCTGGAGGGGGGACCTCCATGCCTCTCTTCCGCCCCATCTCTCCTTCCCTGATCCGTGCTTCGGGGCTCTTGGATCCGAGGTTTTTCGGAGCTGGTAGCTCGGTGCCGACAGTTCCTCCAACCTCGACTCCGGCTGTTACCTTGAGTTCCTCATATCCGACTTGTTTGGATCAGAGTGACTCTTGGAGCAGCAGACAGGGAGTCAGACCCGGGGGAATGGATTCTTCGGCTCCAACCTTTTTGGATCTGATCCGTTCCCTCGGACCTCAGGCTATCCTGGCTTCAGCTCCAGTCCTTGCTTCGGATCTGGGGAGGGCTTTTCCCTCTGCCTTCGAAGTGGTGGAGAGGGTTCTCTCTCAGGGATTGAGACCCCAGCCCATCTCCTCAGATACCACCCAGGCCCCCCTGGATTTGGCGACTACTCCCTTCATCCTGTCTCAGGGACAACCTGTGCCAGAGGATCCCCAGGTTAATTTCCCTGAGGAACCCCCTGCGGCTCACGGATCCCCTTCTGAAAGTCCCACTGAAGAGGGTCACCATAAGCACAAGTGCAAAAGGAGGCACTTGGACTCCCCGAGTCCCTCACTAAGGACACTGACTTAGATGAAGAAGAAGGTTCCCCCAGGTCACCTCCCGAAGACGTCTTCTTCGGAGAAATTATGGGGGAGGCTGGTCAGCCCCAAAACCTTTGGGGATGAGGCAGTGTTCTTGGAGGCCTTTGGCACGGGCCCATCTACTTTCTGAGTGTCCCCACCAGCGGACCCCTTGGTGGACCTCATTACCACAAGGGCATGGAAGGAGCCTGACACTGTAGAGCCCATCCCCAAATGCCCTGACAAGGTTTCATCTCCACCTGCCGACAGACAACCTTGGTCGAAAGGAGCCCCAGTTGATGCTATGTTGGTTGCAGCGGCCACAAAGAAGGAACTAGCACAGGAGAGTTCCTCAGTCCACCCTCCAGACAAGGAGTCCAGGTCAGTGGATAGGTTTGTGAAGCGTGTCTACTACTCAGCGACCTTTTCTGTCCGTGCGCTGAATTATTTGGCAAGTGATCCGGCTTCAGCAAGACCTTGCTTCGGAATTCGCTGAGTTGCCCCCAGAGTCTTCATCGCCACAGGACAGACAGTTGTTCTCTGAGAAAATGTCTACTCTGAAGTCAATCTCAAACACGTCAATGCGACTCCTTTCCCATGCCACGGAAGGAGCAGCTTGGGCAGCTGGGACAGGCATAGCCATGAGGCGTCCTGCCTGGCTCAGGTTGGGTCAGTTCGCAGACCCTTTCAAGGCGTCGTTTATCAACACTCCCTATGACGGTTCTTCCCTTTTTGGGAAGACAGTACGTGACACTTATCCAGAGCAAAAAGAACAGGAAGACTTTGTCTGCCGTTGGAGTCCGCTACTCTAACCCTCAGCGGTCCTTCTCTAGGAATCAAAGAGGGCAGAAGAAGATGTGGTTCCGAAAATCTCAGTTTCCCCGGGATTCTCTGGATGACTATTCCCCCAGAGGCAGAGGGGGACAGGATCAACACCGACCCAGAGGTGTAGAGGGAGTCCCAGGAATTTCGGGTCTAGGAAACCCTTTTCCGATAGACCTGGTCAGCAGCCCTGAGGGGTTGCCCAACTGTCCTACTCTGGAGGCAGTTGGGGGATGATTGTCCATACACCCACCGGCATGGGAGTCCATTACGACAGATCGCTGGGTTTTACAGATATCTAGAGGTTACTCTATCCCATTTGTTGCCCCTCCAAATATTACAAAACACCTCCCAGATGTTCCACCTGCTCACAGGGAGGCTGCAGCTCTAGAGGTTTCAATGCTGCTTCTCAAATGAGCTATCATGCAGCCCCCCCCCCCCCGATCAGTCCGGATTAGGAGTCTATTCAAGGTTCTTTTTGGTGCCAAAAAAGACTGGGGACCTCAGGCCAATTCTAGACCTGTCAACCTTAAACCTGTCGGTAGCCAAACAGAAATTCCGGATGGTCACCCTCCAAGTCCATTCTACCTTATCTCTGAGAGTGTGACTGGATGTGCTCGTTAGACCTCCAGGATGCTTACTACCACATCAAAATACACAGAAGCTCCGGGAGGTTTCTGCGCTTCCAGCTGGGAGCCAGTCATTTTTCAGTTCAGAACCGTACCCTTTGGTCTCACCACAGCCCCCAGGGTGTTCACCAAGGTAATGGCAGTTGTAGCGGCTCACCTGAGGCTTCAGGGTATTCAGGTGTTTCCATACCTGGACAATTGGCTCTTCTCTGCGCCCAACAAGCATCACTTGTGTCTGGCCCGAGATTATTTCATTCGGTTGGCAGATCTACTGGGAATTACAATCAGTGTTCACAAATCCCATTTGCAACCAGTACAAGTTCTAGACTTCATTGGGGCACGGCTAGAACTTTGCAGGTGAAGGTATTCTTAACTCCAGACAGAATCCTACACCTCAGGTGCCACATAGCTCAGGTAGCGAACTCCAAGTCTTCAAAGGTGAGCGAGGTTCTCTGGGCTCTGGGCTCCATGGCTGCCTCTATATCGAGTCTCCCTTGTGCGTGCCTTCACATGTGGGTTCTTCAATGGACTCTGGCTGTGCAATGGTCTTGGTGCTTTTAGCGTTCAAAGTCTTTCACACAGTCCTCCCTCTCAGATTGATAGCAATTCAGTCAGACAACATGTCTGTTGTCTGGTATATCAACAAGCAGGGGGGAATCGGATCCTACCCCCTATGTCACGAGGCCATGAGAGTGTGGGAATGGGCGATTTCCACTGGTCGGTTTTTGATAGCAGTGCACATCCTGGGGTTCTCCAAGATTTTAGCGGACAGATTGAGTTGGGCCATTCTGATGCCTTACGGGTGGTCTCTGAAATGATCAGTAGCGGAAGAGATCTTCCTTGCATGGGGTCAGCCTTGCTGCGATCTGTTCACATCTCCTTCCAACACGAAGTGCAGCGAGTTCTTTGCTCTGATTCCCTCACCAGAGGAATTCCCCAGAGATGCTCTAGTCCATGCTTGGCCCCCTGGGTTTCTGTATGCTTATCCACCATTGCCACTCATTCCGAAGTTTCTTCAGAAAGCTTGCCGACTATGGTGCAAAATGATCCTCATTGTCCTGTTCTGGCCTCATCAGGTTTGGTTCCCATTCCTTTGGTCTCATCTCTTAGCTCCCCCGTGGGTTCTGGATCCCTGCCCGGATCTAATCTCCCATCCGTCAGGGGGCACGCCCGCCCGATCTGGGCAGCCTCAAGCTGACAGCCTGGTTGCTCCAGTTCCATTAATTGCCAGGACTCCCGGTCTTTCATCCCCGGTAAAATCCATTCTGGTGACTTCTCTTAAAGACTGCACTAGGAAACTTTATTGCAGTAAATGGAAGCGCTTTTCCATTTGGGCGTCACAGAGAAAAATAGATCCCTTTACAGCCCCTGTTCCAGCGGTGTTGGACTTCCTGTCTGGTATCTTTCAGCAAGGAGCTAGTTCCTCCACAGTGAAAGTACAATTGGTAGCCATTTCCAGTTTTCACGTTGGTGAAGACAACATGGCCTTGGCCTCCTCTAGGCTGTGTAAGGCTTTTCTTAAAGGTACTTTTCTGTTATGGCCGCCTGTAGAGGATTCAGTGCCTCTTTGGGACCTTACTTTCATTTTACAGGCATTGGTGACTCTTCCTTTCGAACCTGCAGCTTCGGTGGACTTGAAACTTTTGTCCTGGAAGACCGCTTTCCTAGTCGCCATTACATCTGCTAGGAGGGTTTCTGAGCTTCAAGCTCTGTTTGCCATGCCTCTGTATTTGGCCTTCTATAAGGATAGGGTCTCCCTCCGTTCTAACCCTTCCTTCTTACCCAAGGTGGATTCTGAAGCAAACATAAACCAGTCCATTAAATTGCCGTTTTCTTTCCTAACTTCCAAAATAAAGGTGAATACAAACTCCATTTCTTAGATGTTCATAGACTGCTTTGTTTTTATCTTCATAGAACGAAGTCTTTCCGCAAGACTGACCAGTTGTTTCCTTTTCCAAAGCATTTTGTCATGGCTTAGTGGTAAATCACTTTGTACATAGAATGTAGTGTCCTGGGTTTGAGCCTTGCAAAGGCAGTTTATTTTTTTTGGGTTGGGAGGTTGGCCTAATGGTTAAGGTGTTTGCCTTACAAACACAAAGTGCAGAGTTTGAGTCTCACAAGGGATAACTGGCTAGGCTTAAAATGGCTCACAAGGGCAGTTAGCCTAAAATTAATCTAATCTAAAAGCTATTTCTAAAGTTTATTTGGCCAGATGGGATCACTCTTTGTATTTCACATGCCTACAAAGCAAAAGGTTCATCATCTCCTGGTATTGTTAAGGCTCACTCTACCAGGTCCATGGCGACTTCTGCTGCTTTTTAGTCTAGGGTGCCTTTGGATGATATTTGTGCAGCAGTGACCTGGGCCAATTCATTTCCCATTACAAATTAGATCTGATTTAAAGGGGTAGAGCATCCATTGGCTCTGCGGTGCTCAGGAATATCCTTCCCTAAGGGCATCCCAGGATCGGAGTAGCTGGGGACTCTGTCCCACAGGTTGCAGATAACTACTTCAGATAAAGAAGTTATGTACTCACCATAACGTTCCATCTGAGTAGTTCTACTTCATTTTTCTGCAACATTCCCTCCCTCCGTCCCACGGACCTTGGTCCTGTCTTTTCAGGATTGGTTTATTTGGTTGAGTTGATTATGTTAGTTGCCGCAAACTCTATCTGAGGGAAGATGAGATGGTAGGGCATTATGGGTAAGGGGAGGAGCTTGGAGCAGATGCTAGAACAAAAGTTGCTGGCTCTGATCCGATACGGATCTGTATACCCACAAGTTGCAGAAAAATGAAGTATAACTACTCAGATGGAACGTTATGGTGAATACATAACTTTTTTTTTCTACATTGTCTGCTCTTTTAGATGAGATCCAGGACAGATGCATCTCTTGATTTTTTGGAAAATCAATTCCATAACATTACTTTCATTCCTTTGTTTGTTCTACACAAGCTGAGAGCACGATATTCCTAAGTGTCCATTTGTGATCATTGTAACGAGCGTATTGTTTGTCTTAGGGTTGAATCCCTTGCATTACTGCTTAGGAAAGGAAAAAAGCATGAGATCTACATGCACAATGACATCTGCTGGTTCTTCTGTGTACAGTTCATATACGCAGGGGAAAACATCCAAAACTTACAAGAGTGACCGATGATGCAGGTTTGCCATTGGCCACTTAGGCTTGCAATTGTCAAAGAGCAGGAGATGCTTTTGCAGTCCCTTCCGAAGACTGAGGGAGTGTTGGAGATGGCTGTTGAGTACCCTTTAAAGTACATGCCTGCTGTCTGCATGTGCCCAAGGGTGTAGGTTATTGAGTTTGAGGTTACTGTGCAGGCCTTTGCTTTAGACTACTACGTTTGGTATTCCGATAGGGAGGGTGGCATTCCTAATTTTTCCAAGTGGGCATCAGCTGACTGTGCACAGGCTGTGGCTGCCTGCCCTTGGTTTAGCTCCAGTACCTCTGCCTCACCCACAGTGAAGCCTAAGGCCAAGTCAAAAAGGATTCTTCGTGGTTTGCCTCTGCCTAGGCCTTCTGTCTGTCAACACCCCCCCCCCCCCCCAAGGCCTGCCACCAGGACTTGTTTAGATTGGTTGAGGATGTTTCATATTAGTAGCACTGTGCTGTTTAGGAACTACAGACTTCCTGCCCCTATAAAAATCTCTCTCTCAGAAAAGAGAAATTACCCCCTCCCCAAAATCTTGTGATTCAGACTAGGATGAATTTGCTTATGTAGTCCCGTTATCTGTGGGTTCGTATGCTGATTGTGGCTCAGTGGATAGCCTTGCATCAGCCTTTACCACCTGAGGACTTCACCTTTGTCAAAACACCCCATAGAATGTGAGAGTATTTCCACTGGGAAGCTCAGGATTACTCTCTGTGTAAGAAGAGGGTTAAAAGATTTTTTGAAGATCCCTGAGCATAAAACTGTGGCCATTCCTCCAGTTCTAGAAGTAGTGAATAATATTTTGGACTTATCCTTGCAGCCCGACTCCAAACCACCTGGTCCTAGGAAGCCAGACCATTTTATAGAGTTTGGAATTCCCACAAACGCCTTTTTAAGAATCCTGTTGCTGATCCTGAAGTGGTGACTCTGGCTCATAGGGAGATAAAGGTAGTACTTCTAGCAATATCTTGCTAGATGATTGGGGGATGATTAGCAAAATGTCTGTACTATTGCCACCTTGGTTATGAGTTGCTCTCTGCTACAATGGCAATGGATGCTCTCAATTGCCAGTTCCACTTGGTTAAGTACTAGGAAACTCTGCTGAACCATATGAAAAAAAATGGAGGGGATGGAAGATATTTGGCAATTCTTTTGAGAGAGCTGTATCTGCAACTCTCTCAAGTTGGAAAGCATTTGTTGTATTGTGGTTTTGATGCTTTGGAAGCATCAAGCAAGGTGGCCGCCTCAGGTTTTGTTCTCAGATGTGCTTGGTTAATTTATTTGTCAATATTTATCTCAATAAAGCTGTTTTTTTTTTTTTTTTAAATGTCCTTGGTTAAGGGAACGATCCCTTCCAGACTTTGTCCGAGTTTGAGTGCCCCCATAGACTGCCTTTTTTTTTTTTTTTGGACCCAAGGCTGAAGCTATTTTCCAAAAGATGGAGAAGAGGGCTAAATCTCTGTAGACTTTCAAGGAATTTCTGCAGGTTTAGCCACTCAGGTTTATCTGAAACTATTGCCAAGTTTTGGTCCTTTCCGCCCTCTAAACACAGGCAAAGAAGGAAGAGTCAGAAGGGATAGAGCATAGAGATGGCGTAAAAGAAGACCATCAGAATCTGCTTCTAGGCCTAGTGGACTTGCACCCCATGGCCTAACAGGGAACAACATGATTTCAGCCGATCCTCTCCCTCAAGTCCCACCCCAACCATCCGCACTCCCTTTCTTCCAAACCTCCCTATACTGTCAAAGCTTCTCTCTTGCCAGAAATGGACCATGATAACTCAAGACATATGGGAAAAAGTATTATCAAAACAATTTTACATATTGCCTTTCACTTCTCTTCAGAAGCCTGCAGGCATTCTTTCTGTCCCATCAAATCAAGTACAAGAGGCTCTGACCTAAGTGGGTCTGCTTTTGTAGCAAGACTTTATAGAAAAGGTATCCCCCAGGAAAGGGATATTATTCCAGACTCTTCCTTGCTTCAGGAAAGGAGGGAACTTAGAGACCTGAAATTGGGTAAACTGATAACGTGTGTTTACCGGTGAGGTGTGTCTGCAAAATAACTTGACTAAATTGACCATTTGGGCACAAGACAATGTTATGCTGATAAATGCATCAAAAACTGAACATATGAGATTTGGGAGACATAAATTGAAAGGTGAATATTTTAATACAGCACACAGTGATTGAAACTGTAGATTCATCTGAGGACCTGGGTATATAGGTAGATCCAGCTTTGTTTGTTTTTTTCTAATCCTATCAACCAGTTAGTTGATAGTTATAAAACTGTAAGTTGTATAAATATTTATATCCAAGACAAATGTAAAATAAAAATGAAATGTATAGGAAATCTGAAATGATGCCATTGTTAGTTACACTAGACCCTAACTTGAGTATGGAATAACAATATCGAAACCTTATAAGAAAACCAGCATGAGTAAACTGGAAAGAGTACAGCAGAAATATATTAAGGGCATCCATGGATTTTAAAGTTTTAATTATTATGAAAGACTAAAATATCTGAACTTGTAGTGTCTCTTATAGATATCTAAGAAGAGATCCTATTTGGGTATATAGGACATTTGGAGACCACTACCTCTGTGAATGTTTAGGGTTATCAAAAAGTAGTTGAAAATCCTCAGACAACCTTTGTAGAAGATTGTATAGAAATGACGTGTACTAATTGGTTTTCTGAGAGAGCAGCAGATGTATGGAACAGGCTACCAAATTACATTAAAGTAAGTACTAGTTTAGATATTTTTAAGAGCAGCCTGCACACGTTTGGTATATTGGCAGGCTAGAAGGGCATTAATGACAGTGCTTGAAATATTTGTATGTATATGTGACGGGAGGTATTACCAGCTATGCTAGGAGAAGTAGGGCAGTGGATGTGCAACATATGCCAGCACAGGTACCTGAAATTTTAAGAATTTTATTGTCATTTGTATATCAAACTGATTGACATAGATGATTGTGTTGAAAAATGTTGTACCAACAATGTGCCCTGCCAGGCAGAAAAAGAAATGTACATGTATTACTGTAACTGTTTAAATGTATGTGTTTTAACAGAGGATACTGGAGGAGAAGAGTTTAATCTCGGACTTTGAAAATAGTAAGAAATTAAGTTTCTGGGCCTAGACCATAAAGATGTTATTTTTATAGTTTTCAGTGCAGCCAGAGACAAGAACTCTGTACTAGGAAGCTTTCTGCATGGTCATTGGGGTGAACTAATTGCTACTCTGGAAGGGTGGAGTTTTGAAATTGTTTTATGACTTCCAGGAGCTGCAAGCAGATCATGTGTGTTGATAGGTGCTAAATCCTGGCAGTTTCTAGCATTGGGGGGTTGCATGGGAACCAGATGACATATGATGTCACTGTAATCCATCACTAAAACATTTTAATACTATATTTAAACGTTTTCATTGTGGCTAGTCCTTTAGAGAATATTTTAACCTTCGAGAGTACTTTTTTCGATTGGTGACACTTCAGCCACTCCTGAAAGCCTGGCTGTTTGGTCAACATTACCATTTGTATTAATAGTAATTTCACTCAGTATAATTGGGTACCCATGTAAGAGCCTTAGATTAGCTGGCTTTGCGGTGTCTGGTGGCAGTGTAACTACCTTATAGTCTGGGCAGAAGAGGGCATAGCTAGTAAATCTGTGCTAACCTTTCCCAGGTGTGTGTGTGTGTGTGTGTGTGTGTGTGTGTGTGTGTGTGTGTGTGTGTGTGTGTGTGTGTGTGTGTGAGTGTGAGAAAATCAAATTTGAGTTTGTGTTTGTCAGCTGCTTGGAGCAGGGACATGAAACACTGGTTTCAGAGAGTGTGCTGGAGGACTTGGCTTGGACACTCAGCTGAAGACTCAACCCTACAGTTGTGCTAGTGGGGAGTCTTATTGGGGAGGGAGACAGAGAAAACCCAGACACCGAACTGTGTGTGTTTCCTGTGTGCTATTAAGGGAAATTGTGCCTGATGCACAGAGCTACATCTGGAAATACTGGGTGTATCCATTTTTGTTGCAAGTGAACGTCCGTCTCCATTGCTAGTGGTGAAGATTCAGGCTCCTTCATTACTGGCCCAGAGTGAGGATCTCACAGTATGTATCCATCTTAGACCTTTTTCAAGATTAAATACGTTTCTTCTGGTAGGGTCTACTTCAAAACATTGAAATCTCATTACATTGAAACTCAAAACACTGAGACCATAACATCAAAAGCCCAAAACAATGAAAACTCAGAACACAGTGTGCATCATAACATAGAAAACTACAACACACATGTAAGTAATATCCCTTCCACCTATAACAACATCAAAGTAAGAAACACACTTTTTACTACATTTTTGCCCTGCACACCCACTTAAATTAAATATACTAACTCCTAGATTGCACTATAGTGGAAAAAAGTTCCTAACCTCACTGTAATATGATCACCATACATAATGTGGTGGGGATATTATTTGCGTGTGCATTGTAGTTTTCAGTCTTATGATGCAAAGTTTCAGTGTTTTGGGTTTTCAGTGTTTTGGGTTTTCAGTGTTTTGGGTTTTCAGTGTTTTGAGTTTCAGTGTTTTGAGTTTCAGTGTTTTGAGTTTCAGTGTTTTGAGTTTCAGTGTTTTGAGTTTCAGTGTTTTGAGTTTCAGTGTTTTGAGTTTCAGTGTTTTGAGTTTCAGTGTTTTGAGTTTCAGTGTTTTGAGTTTCAGTGTTTTGAAGTAGACCCCTTCTGGTACCCAAGTTCAAAATGCTAAGTTTACAAAAGCTCCTACATGTTTGCTGTCATCAGGCCTGCATGGTCATGTTAGGTCTTAAAAAAAAAAAAAAAAAAAAAATGCTCATCTTCATATTCCTATTGCAAAGTCCCACAGGAAGTAGCTTTGTTTCAAAGCAGGCAGAAATCCATTCTCTGCTCTGTCGTTTGGCTTATCTATTCCGAAGTATTCACCAAGTGCTTGTCTCCAGTAGTGGCCTATTACACTACAAAGGGCATTTGGATTTCTCCCTACCTAGACTGCTGCATGATCCAAGCAGATTCTGTGGAGGAGCTTCATTATGCCCTGCACCTAACTGTAAGCATTTTCTGCAGCCCAAGTTTCACCTTAAACCTAAAATAATCTAAACTCTCTACATCTCAGAAGCTCATTTTCTTGGTGTTCTGGACTCAGAATTTCTTCAAAGGGGTTTCCTTCTAAGGGAAAAGATCATGTTCTAGACAACATGCATCCACTTTCATCTGATGTCATTAATCTTTATTCATTCCTTACATGTGGGTTCAGAGCCAATCCTCTGTTCCTACTCGGCCGTTTTTCCAAGCGCGTGCCATCCAGAAACTCTCAAGCCAAGTCTTTCCCATGGTGCCTTTCTCCACATTACCTCAGATCTCGTTTGCCGTGTATGAAACAAGACATGTCAGACCAGCCTCTCAACTAAGTGACTTGATACCTTGAAGTTTTTTTTATATATATATATATATATATATATATATATATATATATATATATATATATATATACTTTCTATGCAATGTTTCTCATCAATTGTGTTTTCTTCCTGTTGAACCCCTTTCTTGGTATCCTTCCAGCCCTTTCCTTTTCTACAAGTTGGTATTCTTCGTACCATTGTTGGTACTTTGTTCTCCTTTTTACCCATCCGGGTATTTCTCCATTACCATAGCTGGTATTTTCTCTCTCCCTTTTTCTATTAAAAAAAAAAAGTTGAAGTTGACATTTTTTCTCTGTTAGGTGGTGGTTGTTAATATGTCGGAGAAGAAAGGAACCCCTGGTTTTAAGAGACGTGGTAAGTGTGACAGGAAAATGCCAAATGTGGTCAGCCATTTTGAATGTGTATACTGTTTGGGGGTGCCTCACCTTTCTGAGAAACCTCCTTGTGACATTTGTAGGGGTTTATTCTGCACGCTTCACGAGGAGGTAAAATAAACTTGTGCTTGCTGGCTTACTGAAATCTTATTTTGCGGAGGTGATCTGTGAGTCGGAGGTCTCTCCTCCTCCCTGTAAAGAAGACAAGAAGAGGAGCAAGTCCTTACCCCACTTCTCCTCATGAGGCCAAATCTTCAGAACCGAGACCTAAGGTGCCCAAGTTAGCTCATAAAGATTATAGGCTCTGAGGTCTAAACAATCAACCTCTGCTCCAAAAGTTCCTTTTGCATCAGCACCACCCATCCATCTTTCATCACCGATGATCCTGACTGCACCGACAAGTTCTGATGTTCATCGTGTTTCACTGCTGCAGTCATTACACTTTGGTTATCCTGCCGTCAGGGTCCCGCAGTCGGCCAGTGTTCCAAAGTCTTGGTCTGGCGTCTGTTGCTGTCGCCTTCTCCCTGACGTTAGTGTGTCAGGGGTATGCAAGAAGCAGCCGACACCATTTTCTTCAGTCTTTCTTGCCGCGTGGTGCCTGAAGCAAAAGCAGTTCGCAAGTGTCGGTTGGCCGACTCCTGAGATATCAGTTTTTGATTTTCAGAACCGAAGTCTTCAATAAAGCTAAGTACCCTGTTGGGGAAACTTTTTCTTGCCTCAGACCGATGTCAGTGAAAGTTAATAATTGTATTTCTTGTGGGAAGCAAATACCTCATAAGGATTTTTATTCTTGCTGTATTCCATGCCTAGGCCCAGATCACGACGTCACTAGTTGCTGGTTTTGTGCTAGATTTAACAAACACACTATTAAACGTCGGTTTGATTTTGCTCGCCATTATTTTGGCTGAAGGTTTAATTATATCATGCCGTCGGAACAACCGACGACCGGAATTCACAAAAAACGCAAGAATAAGGATAAGTATCCTAGGCCCAAAACTGACAAAGCCTCTTCTAGGCCAGTCGCCAGTCCTCAGTGAGGCGCTTTTGCAGCCCCTGACACACGCTACCTCAGAGCCGTAGGCCACGACCAACTCCCACGCGGAGTTGCCTAGGCCTCTGAATAATCAAGGTGTTGGGCGTACGGAGACTAACCCTTCAGATGGGTCCGGAGCCGCTGAGCAGGCATTGGCTTCTGAGGGTGTTTTCAGACCTTCACAACTTACCATTGCATCTACAGCCAAGTCTAAAACAACATTAAAGACAAAGAAGCAAGTACAGTATTCACCTGGACAAGCCTCCATGCCTAAAAAAATGGATGCTGAAAATGGCCGAAGACTTAATTACTCTGATCAGGGGTTCCCATCCCCCTCCTGATAAAAGGCCTAGGCAGGATACAGACTATGATTCCTCTGACCAGGTTTCTATATATTCTGATTTTTCTTCAGACCAGGGATACTCTTTACCCCCCTATGAGGACTCTGATGCTGAAGAATCAATTCCTTCAGCCTCTCCTCCTGAGGATTACTCTTTTGGGGAAACTTTACATACCATGAGGGAACATCTCCATTGGGAGGGCCAGGATTACTCAGAATCCAAGTAAAGGCTCAGAGACTTTCTTTTACTGCCTCAGCACAGGCCCCTTGCTATTCCGCCAGTGTTGGATATTGTGGACGATGTGTTCTCGGAATCAAGTTTAAATCCAGATTCTTTACCCCCCTGCTCCAGTCAAGCCAGACAGGTACTACAGAGTCCCTGACTCTCACAAATTTCTTTATAAAAACCCTGCTGCTGACCCAGAAACTATTTCCCAGGGTCCCAAAGGGGTAAAGGCCTCCACGGCTAAAAATCCAGTTCCCTCTGACAGGGACTTTAGAGCATTGGACAGATGGGGGAAGAAAGTTTACACCTCTGCAACTTTAGCAGTAAGGGCTTTAAACTGCCAGTTTCACATGCTTAAATATCAACAATATTTACTGTCTCAGTTAAAACAGAAAAGGAGTACAAGTGCAGACCAACCTGATTATAAGGAAATGCAGGATTTATTGCATGCAGCTGAACAAGTGGGAAAGCATACTTTGCAATGTGGTTTTGACTCATTAGAAGCTTCTTGTAGAGCAGCAGTTACAGGATCTGTGATTCGAAGGCATGCTTGGTTAAAGGAACTAAGCTTACCAGATCATGTTAAGGCAAAATTATTGGATGCTCCTTTACAGCAAGATATTTTATTTGGTGTTAAGGCAGAAGAGGTATTGAAGAAAATGGAGGATAAGGCAAAATCTATGCAAACAGTGAAGGATTTCTTACAGGTACAGCCACCAAGATTTAGCAGGAATTGGCCTACAAAATATTGGTCCTTTCCATTGTCGGACAGGCCACAAAGAGGCAGATACAGACGTCCAAGAGGCAGATCTCAGCCCCAAGGCTCTTACAGACCACGACAGTGGGGTGCTTCAACCCCAAAAGGAGGTGAGGACAAGTCACAACCTTACAGGAAACAATCCCAATGACTTCCCCATTCCAATGCCAAACTCTTTCCTTTTGGCAGCTCCCTTAGGGGGGAAACTAGCTTTTTTTCACAAAACTGGCAAGCAATCACCCAAGACAAATGGGTGCTAAATATTACGTCTCAAGATTTACAGGTTCCACTTTCACACTTTACCAAGGCTAAAAGGTATGCCAGACCTGCCACACAATCAATGGGCAGAGGCACAAAAACAAATTACAGCCCTCTTGGACATGAGAGCTATTCAAAAAGTACCACAGCGGGAACAAGGACAAGGATTTTAATGGACTCTTCCTGATCCCCAGAAAGGACAACGCCTGGAGACCCATACTAGACCTTTCCAGTCTAAATACTTACCTGGATGTTCCGAAATTTAAAATGTTGACACTACAGCAGCTCCTTCCCATGTTTGTCAAGAAAGCTTGGCTTGTTACTTTGGACCTCAAAGAGGCATACCTGCATGTCCCTATCAGACAAAATTGCAGAAGATACCTCAGATTCATAGCTGGTTCAATGCACTACCAATTCTCTGCACTGCTCTTTGGCTTATCTACTGTGCCCAGGGTCTTCACAAAGTGCCTGGCACCAGTAATTGCATTTTGCAGACAAAAAATAATTCAAATATATCCATACCTGGACGACTGCCTGATTCAAACGGAGAGCAAGGACATTCTTCTAAACATCTGGCGTTTGTAAAAAAGTTAAGTTGCCTAGGGTACACAGTAAACGAAAAGAAGTCAAAACTAGTGCCCTCACAAGAGATAATATTCCTGGGTGCCAGCTTAAGTACAACGGCCCAGATGGCGTATCTCACGCCAGATAAACAAGGACAACTGACTCAGTATTTTCAAATGATGCCAACAAAGTCCCAACTCCCTGCAAGAAAAATTCTGCAGGCCTTGGGATTCATGGCATCCTGCATTCTACTAATTCCATATGCCAGACTGCATATGAGGAAATCACAATGGTACCTAAAATGAGTCAACACTCTCACAGCTTGGAAACAGTAATAACACTAATTCCCTGCCTACAACAGGAGTTTTGATGGTGGGCACAGGCATGTCACCTAAACAAGGGTCAGCCTTTCACTCTTCCCACAGCCAAGCAGACTTGGCCAACAGATGCTTCAGATTACGCCTGGGGAGCACACATGACAGGAAAATGTATTCAGGGCAAATGGACCACAGACCAAATGCATCTTCACATCAATCAAAAAGAGATGTTGGCTGTACAAAATGCCCTAACAGCTTTCAAGGACCTTCTGCATCCAGGACAATTATTATTAAAGACAGACAACACCACAGTAATGTGGTACATAAGCAAGGGGGCACTCATTCTTACCCCCTATGCAGGCAAGCCATGACCTTGTGGAACACAGCTATAACTTATCAAGTTCATCTGCAAGCACAAATCCTGCCAGGAGAGAAAAATACTCTGGCAGATGACCTAAGCAGAAACCTCATGGATCCTCACGAGTGGAAATTAAATCCACAAGTTTTCAGCATAATAATACAAAAATTGGGGTGCCCGGACATAGATCTCTTTGCCTCCCCACTGAATTGCCAACTCCAAAAATTCTGCACAAGGACTTATTACACACAAGCATGGAAAGTGGATGCTCTTTCGTTCAGCTGGAAAAGCCTAAACGTTTATGCCTTCCCACCACTGCCTCTCCTTTCAAAGGTACTCCTAAAAGCCAGACAAGACAAACCATGGATGATTCTGATTGCTCCAGACTGGCCACGCCAGCATTGGTACCCAATCTTAAAGAACTTAGCTCAAGGCCCACCTTGGATTTTGCCTCAAATTCCACACCTTCTGACTCAACAAAACAGTCGGATCCTGCACAGTCAGCTAAAAACCTTATCCCTGGCTGCATGGCAGATTCATTAGCCAAACAGACAACACCTCTATTTAAAGCTGTTATGGATGTCATTTTGGAGGCCAGGAGGCCTAGCACCAGGAAATCTTACTCAGAAAAGTGGAAGAGATTCTGTGCCTGGAACCAGGCTCAAAGCCTTGACCCTCTTGTCCCTAACATTCCTCCAATACTACAATACTTAACTGAGATGCTGGACAAAGGACTATCCTTCTCATCCATTAAGATGCACACTTCTGCCATTTCGGCTCATTACAGCACAGATCCTCCTATTTTCTCTCATCCATTGCTAAAGCAGTACCTCAGAGGGGCTAAAAACATAACACCGCCCCAGAGAGCAAGAACTCCTACTTGGGACCTCAATTTTGTCTTGGAAAAACTCACTTTACCTTCTTTTGAGCCAGCCAGTTCAGCAGAATTAAAATATATATAATGGAAAACTGCTCTGCTATTGGCAATAACCGCAGCACGAAGAGTCTCAGAATGACAGGCACTAATGGCAGTGGAGCCTTTCATCATTTTTCACCAAGACAGGGTTTCCTTAAGAACAAACCCTTCATTTATGCCTAAAGTGGTATCCAGTGTGGTTCTTAACCAAGCTATTCACTTGCTAACATTTTATCCAAATCCACAGAATAAAGGGGAGAGAATTCTACATTCTTTGGACATACACAGGCAATTACGCTTCTATTTGGACAAAACAAAAGCTTTCAGAAAATCTGAACAATTGTTTGTATCTTATGCTGCAAGATCATAGGGAAAGGCTATTTCGAAACAGACCATTTCAAAGTGGATAGGACACTGTATACGGTTCTGCTACACACAGCATGGGAAGCCTGTACCATCTAACATTAGACCACATTCCACCAGGGCAACTGCAGCTTCTACTGCCTACCTTAGAGGAGTACCTACCAAAGACGTTTTGGAAGCTGCAACTTGGAGTTCAGTGCACACCTTTACCAAGCATTATCACTTGCCTCTTTACTCCAGTTCCAGAGCTGGCTTTGCCACTGCAGTGCTGCAGGGCCTCATAGCCACACCTAATCCTCTGTAGAACCAGCCACCCTAACTCAACTTTGGGATTCTACCCAAGTGTAATGACTGCAGCAATGAAACATGATGAACATAGTACAGTTTTGTACCTACCATAAATGTAGATGTTCGAGTGTCTTCACTGCTGCAGTCCTGGTTACCCACCCACCATTCCCTCTTTCTTAGCTGGGTCTTGTCTATAACTTTCTACACTTTTCTACCTATGTGGTGTATTTGCTGGTTATTAAAGGTTTTGTTTTTACCTTACTGTATGTTGTGTAAGCAATATGTATTGCCTATCTTTTGGGGGGCACCTGACATCTGGGGCAAGAAAAACTGAAGAAAATGGTGTTGGCTGCTTCTTATATACCCCTGACGCACTGACGTCAGGGAGGAGGTGACAGCAACCGACGCCAGACCAAGACTTTGGAACTCTGGCCGACTGCGGGACCCTGACCGCAGGATAACCCAAGTGTAATGACTGCAGCAGTGAAGACACTCTTAACATCTACATTTATGGTAGGTGCAAAACTGTACTTTGTCTACTTCGGCACCGATTCACCCTTCTGTGCCAACTATAGTCGTCCCAGACCAAGTCATTTCTCCCCTCCCTAAACTTCATACTGGCCATTTGGCCTTGGCACAGACTGGTGCTACACTTCCTAGGACCAGATACTCTCCCTCAGTGGACCCTTTCTATGGCCAACAGTACAGCCCCTTTCTGGAACGCCCTGTGTCACCATCTGGGTTATCCACTCGTTCCTCCAAGAGTCTGAATTGGACATGATGAGATTGGTGGACCAGCTGTTAGTGGCCAGACACATTTCTACACCAGTTAAACCCGCCCTCCCTTCTGGAGCCTAGGGTTCAGCTCCAAGGACCCCACAATATTTTCCTCCTCCGACTTCCTTGCAGGTTTTGGAAGAACAGTCACTTGACTGCAGTACCATTTCCAGCTGCTTCGGCACTGGTGGTAGACCTCACCTCTGTGCTGGTGACTTCTCTTTGGCCTGAGTCTACCTCCGAGCCAGGCCTTCCCTGGGTCAAGACTGGCCTGTCAGCATCCTGTACCCCGGGTATGGCACTGACCTTCCATGCACTGACCTCGGTGCCGGTTGCTTTGGCAGGCACACCTTCGGGTGGGGTGTGACCCCAGTTCTGAGTTTGCCTTTTTTGGCTGCTGGCTCCCATCCCCTCTTTGGGGGGGTCCTGCCTTCCAAGCTAGGGAGAGAGCACTAGCCTCCCGAGGCTCCCAATTGGATCCACCGTTGTTGATGTGTCCTCTGCCTGCCTCTGTGCCACAGCTTCCACAACTCACTGCTACTTGACACCAGGCTCAGGAGCCTCAAGACACCTTTCAGCTAAGTTTCCCTTCTACAGGTTCTTCCTTTGATGCTCCCCTCAAGTAGGTTCCCCGCAAGAGAATGTGCAAGAGGAAGCATTTTGATTCCCCAGAGGAATCCTTGACTGAAGATGTGGACTATGATTGGGAAGAGTTCCCACGTTCACCCCCTGATGATGTCTGCTGTGCAGACATCTTAGAGATCCTTGAACAGTGGGGCGATTGGAAGTCCAACACCCCTTCCTCCGAGGAGAGTGTGTTCTTGTAGGCTTTCCGGGCTTGGCCCTTTACCTCCTGGATGACCCCCCCCCCCATGCAGATGAGCTCATCTAGTTCATCGTGCAGCGGGCTTGGAAAACTCCTGATGCCATTGAACCAGTTCCCCGTCGGCAAGATAAAATCCTATCTTCTCCTGCAGATAATTCCAAGGGCCTCCCAGTGGATGCTATGGTTGTGGCGGCAGCCACAAAGAAAGAGCTCGCCGAAGAGAGCACTGCTGTCCATTCCCTGAACAGGGATTCTTTGCTGATAGGCTTGGGAAGCGGGTCTCTTCTTTAGCGACTTTTGCTGTTTAGTTTTTGAACTATTTGGCACGTGACTTTAGAGAGACTTGATTACGGAACTCTCAAACGCTGGCAGGAGCAGTCTCTGGGGTGAGAGACAAAATTGCCTCACGGCTTGCTATGCTGTAATCCATTTTGAATTCATCCATGAGGTTGATTTCAGACTTAACCGAAGGGGCAGTAAGAGCAGCTGGGTCTTGTGTTGTGGCTAGATGATACACCTGGATGCGGTTATGTGACTTTGCGTACCCTTTCAAGTCTTTTTTCCTTAATGCCCCCATAGAGGCCACATCCATGTTTGGCCGTAAGGTTAAGGACACATTAGCCAGGTGTGAGAAGGACTGTAAGACCTTGTCTGCCATGGGTGTCCATTTTTCCACTCTTCAGAGACCCTATTCCAGGAACCAGAGGAGTGGGAAAATGTGGTACAAAAAATCAAAAGGGCCTTTCTGTGACACACGTAGCGAATTTCCCCTCCAGGGCAGAGGGAGTAATGCAAACGGAAGACTCCCCTTCAGAGGCAGAGGGGGTCCACGTAATCAGGGGTCCAGAGAATCGTTCCCTGGGCAGCCTTATCAACGCTCCTGAGGAGTGGCCTGATTGCTTACCTCTGGATGCAGTTGGTGGTTGTCTCTCTGCACCCCTTTGCCTGGCAGGAAATGACTGTGGATTCCTGGGTACAGACAGTAATAACCAGAGGATATCGCATTTCCTTCAACTCGGTCCCAAAGCTGTTGAGACGCATTCTCGATGTTCCACCCAGTCAAAGGGAATTTGCAGGTGTAGAAATTCAAAAGCTGCTTCAAAAAGAGTCATCCAAGCTGTTCCCTCAGACCAGATAGTATCTGGGATTTACTCAAGACTCTCTCTAGTCCCAAAACAAACCGGGTACTGGAGGCCAATTCTGGACCTCCGCATCCTAAACAGATTTGTCAAACAAGTAAAGTTCTGGATGGTCCTGGTACAGTCTTTACTTCCCTTTTTGGGAAAAGACAATTGGATGTGCTCTGTAGTGCGCTTGTAGATCTTCAGGATATGTATTACCACATAAAAATGGACAAACGCTCCAGAAAATTTCTCTGCTTCCGGCTGGGAGTCAAGCATTACTAATTTTGAGCACTGCCCTTTGGCCTCTCTACAGCCCCCAGAGTGTTTACAAAATGCATAGCAATGGTGACAGCTCACTTGAGACTGCAAGGATTCCAGGTGTTTCCATATCTGGATGACTGGCTCCTTATCTCCCCAACTGAGCATCAACTAATTGTCAGCAATTCATCATACCCGAAAACTTCTGACCCATCTCGGCATTACAGTGAACGAGAGCAAATGCAAACTTACTCCATTTCGACGACTAGAATTCATAGAGGTGGAATTCGATACACAGCTTTGACGAGTGTTCCTTCCCCCTCACAGGCTACAGAGATTCAGACTGCAGCTCCAAGTGGTATTCAACCAGACAAAAGTGTCGGCCCGAGCTGTTCTTCAACTCTTAGGGTCAGTGGCAGCCTCCATTACGATGGTTCCTTTAGCGAGGTTACACATGAGGCTTCTCCAGTAGTTACTACTAGCACAGTTGTTTCCCTTTGACCCACCCATTTCTTACCAGATCAGGATAACCAACCAGTGCAAGCAAAATTTCCTGTGGTGGATGCAGCTGGACCAACCTCTATGGAGCCGTCCTTTCTCCCATTCATAACCCGGAGCCGTAGTGACCACGGATGCTTCCCTGTTTGGGTGCGGGTCCATTGTCAGAGACAGACGGTCCAAGGCACTTGGTCACCCTTGGAGGCTAATTTGCATATCAGTGTTCTAGAACTGAGGCCACTGCTCCCCACATTGAAGCATTCCACTCTGTCCTCCCTTTAGGAACGATTGCCATTCAGTCAGACAACATGTCCATAGTCTGGCACATAACTGGAAGGATCTGGTTCCCCCGTTTGTTTATGTCAAGAAGCTGAGAATCGCATCCCTGCAGTGGCGACAGAGATTTTCAGTCACTGGGGCCAGCCTTGCTGCAGCCTGTTCGCTTCCCCCATAAATCACAAATACAGCAGCTACTTTGCCCTAATTCCCCCGCAGAGGGAGTCCTCGAGGGATGCTCTCTTAAATGATTGACCCGCGGGTCTCCCCTATGCTTATCCTCCTCTCCCTTTGATTCCACAATTCCTGAAGAAGGCTCTTTGGTTGAGAAGTGGAGTAATCCTCATTGCCCCCTATTGGCCTCGACAAATTTGGTTCCCCTTGCTATGGCCTCGACAAATTTTGGTTCCCCTTGCTATGGCCTTGACAAATTTGGTTCTCCTTCCTATGGCCTTATCTAATTCATCAACCCTGGATTCTGGATCCAACTACAGACCTGGTATGTCATCCACAGGGTCTGATTCAACCAAATACAATGAGCCTCAAGCGGACAGCTTGGTTTCTCAATTTCCACTGATTGCTAGGCAGTGTAACCTACCCTCTCCTGTCCATCATATACCTCTGACTTCTCATAAACCACCAGGAGGCTTTACTTAGTAAATGGAAGCGATTTTCTATCTGGTGCTGCAAAAAGGAATTTTGTCCTTTTTTGGCGCAAGTATCTACAGTTCTAGAATATCAGTCTAATCTTCTCGAATCTGGGTCTGCAGCCTTTTCAGTCCAAGTCCATCTATCTGCAGTACCAACTACCATAATGGGATTGATGATGTTCTCCGTGTTTCACTGTTGCAGTCATTACGTTTGGGTAATCTGCTGGCAGGTTGCCCTCAGTCGGCCTGATTAACAAAGTCTTGGGTCCTGCGTAGGTTGCTGTCCCTTCTTCCATGATGTCAGGTCGTCAGGGGTACAAAACATGCAGCCGACGGCATTACATCAGTCTTTCTTGCCGTGCGGTGCCCGAAGCGGAAGCAGTTCGCAAGTACTGGTCGGCAGACTCCTGAAATTTTCATTTTTGAGTTTCAGAACCGAAGTCTTCAACTTAAAGCTAAGTACCCCTTTGGGGAAACTTTTTCTTGCTCCTTACTGATGTCAGTAAAAGTTAATAATTGCATTACTTGTGGAAAGCAAATACCTCATAAAGAGTTTAATTCATACTGTATTCCTTGCCTAGGCCCTGACCATGACGTACCTTGTCTGTTTTGTGCTTGCTTTAATCAGCGCACTATCATCGTCTATATATTTTTGCCTCTAAATATTTTGGTTCCCGGTTTAATTATCCAGAAATGTCATCGGTTAGCCATCCGACTACCGGGATTCCGAAAAAAAACACAAAGATAAAGACAGAGACAGGCTGCCGAGGTCCAAAACTGCCGACGACGCTTCTCCTAAGCCAGTTGCCAGTTCGCAGGTACTCAGTGAGGCGCATGTTCTTCGTGTTTCACTGTTGCAGTCATTACGTTTGGGCAGTCTACTGGCAGGTTGCCCTCAGTCGGCCTGAATAACAAAGTTTTGGGTCCTGCATCTGTTGCTGTCTCCTCTTCCATGACGTCAAGGGTATAAAACATGCAGCCGACGCCATTTTATTCAGTCTTTCTTGCCACGCGGTGCCTGAAGCAGAAGCAGTTTGCAAGTGCCGGTCGACCGAAGTCTTAAAACTAAAGCCAAGTACCCCGTTGGGCAAACTTTTTCTTGCTCCTTACCGATGTCAGTAAAAGTTAATAATTGCATTATTTGTGGGAAGCAAATACCTCATAAGGATTTTCATTTGTACTGTATTCCTTGCCTAGGCCTAGATCACAGCATGCCTTGCTGTTGGTTTTGTGCCAGATTTAACCAACGCATCATTAAGCGTCTGCATATTTTTGCTTCTAAATATTTTGGTTCAAGATTTAATTATCCTGAAATGTCATCTGTTAGCAATCCGACTACCGGAGTTCACAAAAAACGCATAGAAAAAGACAGAGACAGACTGTCGAGGTCCAAAACCAACGACGAAGCTTCTCCTAAGCCAGTTGCCGGTTTGCCGGTACTCAGTAAGGTGCTTTTGCAGCCCCTGATACCCGCTACTTTTGAGTCGCAGGCCTCTACTGAGACCCATTCAGAGTCCAGTATGCCATGAGATTCTCAGAGTATTGTACCTGCGGATGTCTCTCCCTTAGGTGGGTCCGGAGCCGCTGAGCAGGCACTGGCTTCGGAGGGTGATGTCCTTCAAGGATGCATCTGCAGTCCTAACATATGGGTTGTCCTGCCTCAGGCAGCCCTTCGGTCGGCCGGATTCCAAAGTCTGGGTCTGGCCTCGGCTGATGTCGCACTTCACCCGACGTCATAGCTGCTGTTTATTGGGTATAAAGGCATCAGCCGACGCTATTTTCCTCAGTCTTTCTTGCCATGGTGCCAGCAGAAGCTGTTCGCAAGTGCTGGTCGGTCAGATCCAGAGATTTCTACTACCGAAGACTTCTAAAGCTAAGTACCCCGTTGGGGACTCTTTCTTGCCTCAGCCGATGTCAGAAAAAAGTAAATAATTGTTTAACTTGTGGGAAACAAATACCTCATAAGGATTTCCACTCTTACTGCCTTCCTTGTTTAGGCCCAGACCACGACGTATCAGCTTGTCTAGCCTGTGCTTCCTTCAACCGACGGACACTTAGATGTCGGTCGGAGTTTGCAGAGGAGTTTTTTGGTCCCGCTTTTGCTTACAAAATGCCGTTGGAGACTCCGACTTCACAATTCGCTAAAAAGCGTAAGGAAAAGGACCGACACTCGCGGTCTCGGCCGAAACCACGGTTAAGCCAACCGCGAGTGTCTGTTTCGGCTGAAACCGAGTCCCCGGTTCTTCCTTTGGCCGAAAGCATGCCTCCAATAGCCGAGGCCTCACACAGCATGGCTGAATCTGCTACTGAAATTTCCCCTGCTGTAGCAGGCACCCAGGATTTATCAGATACTATTCCTTTAGACATATCTTCTCCTGCACGTGGAGCTGCTAGGCCCCCTGCATCTATGTCTATCAAGGCTTTTGCTAGGGCTAAAGCAGCTAAATCTTCTAAGGCCTTGCCTGCTAAAACCCCCTCACTCAGGCCTACCTCTAGTTCCCAAATGCTCAGCCTGGCTGAGGATCTCATTTCTTTGATCAGGGGATCCCAACCTCACCCAGACAGGGCCTCTCAACCCCCTCCAGAGAAGAGGCCTAGAGCAGAGCCCCCGGATCCTGTTTCTACAGATTATTCCTCGGATGATTCAGAAAACTCAGATCCTCCAGAAGGCCCATATTCTCCTTATGAGGATTCTGATGCAGAAGACTCCATTCCTTCTGCTTCTCCTCCTGAGGAATTTTCTTTTGGGGAAACCTTACATGCTATGAGAGAGCATTTTCAATGGCAGGGCCAGGATTTTTCAGATTCAAGGAAAAGGCTAAGGACCTTTTTACATTTACCACAGCATAGGCCTTTAGCCATTCCTCCAGTAGTAACAGTTGTTGATGATGCATATAATGATGCCTGTACTGCCCCTGACACTCTTCCCCCGGCCCCTGCCAAGCCGGACAGATATTACAGGGTCCCGGACACACACTTTCACTTGTATAAGGCTCCTATTGCAGATCCTGAAACCATTTCACAGGGCCCCAAAGCTGTAGCAGCTGCCTCTGCCAAAAAAACCCTCCCCTCTGAAAGAGAATCTAGAGCATTAGAGATGGGGTAAAAAGTTTATACTTCTGCTACTCTTTCGCTAGGGCCTTAAACTGTCAATTCCACATGATTCAGTATCAGGAATTTTGTTAGACCAGCTAAATAAAAACTGTCCTCTCCTGAACCTATAGACCGTAAGTCCCTTCAGGATTTGGTACATAACACTCAGCAGGTCAGTAATCGTTCCTTAAAATGTGGCTATGATGCACTGGAGGCTTCCTTTAGATCAGCTATGACTGGAACAGTGATTAGAAGGCATGCATGGTTAAAAGAGCAATCCTTACCAGACCATGTAAAGTCAAAGCTCCTAGATGCTCCCATGGAGAAACAAAGTTTGTTTGGTTCCCCTGCACAGCAAGTGCTAAAGAAGGTGGAAGAAAAAGCAAACTCTGTCCAAGCAGTCAAGGATTTCTTACAGGTTCAGCCTCCGAGGTTTAGTAGAAATTGGCCTTCGAAGAATTGGTCCTTTCCAGACACCTCCAGAGCACAGAGAGGCAGAAATAGGTGCCCAAGAGGCAGAGGGCAATCCAGAGGTGCCTACAGGGGACGTCAGTGGCAGCCTAACAACCAGAGAAGTACTGCCACAGATCCAGCTACGACCACTTCCACAGGACAGACACAATGACTTGACTCTGATACCGCCTACCAGGGAACAACTGGAAGCACTCTTAGGCAGAAAGCTAGCCTTATTTTCCGTAAACTGGCATTACATTACAGGAGACAAATGGATTTTACAGACAATAGACAAAGGCTACAGGTTTCACTTCCACACTCTACCAAAAAAGAGAGGAATGCCAAACCTACCACCAAACCAAAAAACAAACGCTCTAGGACAAATCAACCATCTACTAAGGATGAGAGCTATAGAAAAGGTACCTCCTATGGAACAAGGGCAAGGATTTTACTCCAGACTTTTCCTGGTACCAAGAAAAGGAAACCAATGGAGGCCTATTCTCGACCTGTCCGCTCTGAACACTTATCTTATTGTTCCAAAATTCAAAATGCTGACCCTACAGCAACTTCTTCCCATGCTGGGCAAGGAGTCTTGGCTGGTGACTCTAGATCTCAAGGAGGCATACCTGCACGTCCCTATACGACCATATTGCAGAAGATACCTCAGATTTCTTGCAGGATCAGAGCATTATCCATTCTCAGCATTGCCCTTTGGCTTATCTACTGCGCCCAGAGTATTCACGAAATGCCTGGCATCAGTAATTGCTCATTGCAGGCTTCAGGGAATTCAGATTTATCCATACCTGGACGACTGCCTAATACAAGCGGATAACAAGATCAAATTAACAAAAGATTTGGAAAAGGTAATACAACTACTGGCAAGCCCTGGGATACACAGTCAACATGAAAAAGTCAAGGCTGGTACCATCCCAAAGGATAACATTCTTGGGTGCAGAACTGGACACATCAAATCAGATGGCATTTCTCACACCAGAAAAGCAAAAGCAACTACCACTCTATTTCATGGCATTAACAACACAGAACCAGCTTACAGCAAGGAAAGTCCTGCAAGCCCTGGGTTACATGGCATCCTGCATAATATTGATTCCACATGCCAGGCTGCATATGAGGAAGTTGCAATGGTACCTAAGGAATGTATGGTCTCAACACAAGCACAGTCTAGAAGCCCAGATTCCAATAATTCCATGCCTGAAACAGGAATTCCTGTGGTGGACTCAGGCCTGTCAGTTGAACAGAGGACTGCCTTTCCACAAACCTCACCCAAGCCAGACTATCACCACGGACGCATCAGACCTAGGCTGGGGGTACACGTGGTGGACAAGTGTATGCAAGGCCTATGGACACAAGACCAGCTGAGCCTTCACATAAATCAAAAAGAGATGCTGGCAGTGAAACAGGCACTTCAGACAATCAGACCTTTTCTTCAACAGGGTCATTTGCTGATAAGGATGGACAACACCACAGTCATGTGGTATATCAACAAACAGGGAGGCACACACTCATATCCTCTATGCCGGATGGCAATGGACCTGTGGAATGTGGCCCTGAACCTCAACATTCAACTCCAGGCCAAATTTGTGCCAGGAAAAGAAAATATACTAGCAGACACCTTAAGCAGAACTACCACGGATGCCCACGAATGGAAGCTGCATCCAGACATCTTCAAAACCATTACAAAGAAATGGGGACTTCCAGAAGTAGACCTGTTCGCATCCCCACACAACCACCAATTGAGGAAATTCTGCACAAGGACATACCACCCACTTGCTTGGAAGGTGGACTCCCTATCCTTCAGTTGGGAAAACCTGACAGCGTATGCATTCCCACCTCTTCCATTGATGCACAAAGTGCTACTGAAGATCAAAGAAGATCACCCAAGGATCATCCTGATAGCTTCAGACTGGCCGAGGCAGCATTGGTACCTGCTACTGAGGAGTATGTCTCGGACACACGCATGGCCTCTACCTCTAGTTCCTTTACTGCTAACACAGAACAACTACAAGATCCTACATCCAAACTTGAAAACACTACAGCTAGCTGCTTGGAATATTACATAAAACAAAATAACCCAGACTTATCTCAGAGGGTTAAAGACATTATCCTGGAGGCTCGCAGACCCTCCACAAGGAAGACTTATTCAGCAAAATGGAAAAGATACCTCATTTGGAGTGCAGCAAAAGGAGAAAATGTATCATTAGCAAACATTGCTAACATCCTAGAATACTTAGCAGAACTTTTCCACAATGGCCTGTCTTACTCCTCCATTAAGATTCATGCATCAGCAATTTCAGCAGAATACAACATGGATCCTCCAGTCTTCTCTCATCCTCTACTCAGGCAGTTTCTGAGAGGAATTAAAAATGTAAAGCCTCCAAGGAAGCCACCGTTGCCTACATGGGACCTTAACTTTGTGTTGGAAAAGTTAACACTTCCCCCTTTCGAACCAGCAGCAACAGTAGAATTACAGTTCTTATCTTGGAAAACTGCTTTCCTGCTTGCAATCACTTCAGCAAGAAGGGTTTCTGAATTACAGGCATTAATGACAGTACAGCCCTTCCTTATCTTCCATCAGGATAGAGTGTCCTTGAGAACTAACCCTACTTTTATGCCAAAAGTGGTCTCCAGGGTTTCATTGAACCAAGCAATCCACCTACCAGCATTCTTCCCCAACCCACAGAACAGGGGGGAAAGATTACTACATACCTTGGATGTGCACAGGCAATTGCGCTACTACCTGGACAGAACCAAGACCAACAGAAAAACTGACCAGCTTCTGGTAGCATATGCAACAGGAATGGAAGGAAAAGCAATTTCAAAACAGACAATCTCAAAATGGATAGGAAATTGCATTAGATTTTGTTACTCTTTTCATGGAAAGACAACTCCAGAAAACATCAGACCTCACTCCACAAGGGCTACAGCCACTACTACAGCTTTCCTACGAGGAGTGGCTACCAAAGACATTTTAGAAGCTGCTACTTGGAGCTCCGTGCATACATTTGCCAAGCATTATAATCTACCTTTATACTCCAGATCCCGAGCAGGTTTTGCAACTGCTGTTTTGCAAGGGATCTTAACTACACCATAATCATCTTAGTGCCTCCTCCCCCAGTTTGGCTATGGTATTCTGCAGATGCATCCTTGAAGGACATAGTACAGTTTTGTACCTACCATAAATGTAGATGTCCGAGAGGTATGCATTTGCAGTCAGGATTACCCACCCTCCTTCCCCTCTGTGGTACTCCTAGGGTATTTGCCCATCTTGTAGCTAGCTGGGGGAATCTATTATGGTGTATTTGTTTGTATATACATGCTTATATTGTTTGCTCTCTACTGTTTGGAATCATTTGCATTTATCCAAATTTAGCCTTCCTAGAGGGCACCTGGCATCTGGGGCAAGAAACACTGAGGAAAATGTCGTCGGCTGATGCCTTTATACCCAATAAACAGCAGCTATGATGTCGGGTGAAGTGCGACATCAGCCGAGGCCAGACCCAGACTTTGGAATCCGGCCGACCGAAGGGCTGCCTGAGGCAGGACAACCCATACGTTAGGACTGCAGATGCATACCTCTCGGACATCTACATTTATGGTAGGTACAAAACTGTACTTTTTCAGGCCTCAACATTTTTATATTAAACGGATGCCGGCAACAAAAACAAGGTCAAAAACAACTTCTGTGTCTAAAAAACTGATGCATGAGCCACATGCTCAGGTCCCTATGCCTAAAAAGCAGATGATCAAAATGGCTGAGGATTTACCTTGAATAGGGGTTCCCAACCACCCCCTGCTAAGAGGCCTAGGCAAGGCACTGATTATGAATCTTCAGATCAGGTTTCCATTTCTTCTGATTCCTCTTCTGATCAGGAATTTTCTATTCCACCCTATGAGGATTCTGATGCAGAGGAATCCATCCCATCTGCATCTCCTCCTGAGGATTAGTCTTTTGGAGAGACTTTGCATACTTTAAGGGAACATTTTCACTGGGAGAGTCAGGACTTCTCTGAATCAAAAAAGAGGCTTAGGGATTTCCTTCTTCTTCCTCAGCATAGGCCTTTGGCAATGCCTCCTGTATTAGACATTGTTGTTGATGTGTTATCGGAATCAAGCATGGCTTCTGATTCCCTGCCTCCAGCTCCTAGTATGCCAGACAGATATTACAGGGTTCCTGACTCCCACAAATTTATTTGCAAAAATCCTGCTGCTGATCCTGAAACTATTTCTCAGGGTCCCAAGGGTGTAAATGCCTCTACAGCTAAGAATCCCACCCCTTTTGATGGAAATTCCAGGGCGCTGGATAGATGGGGTAAGAAGGTTTATACGTCTGCAACCTTGGCAATCGGGGCTTTAAACTGCCAGTTTCATATGCCTAAATATCAACAGCATGTTATGGGCTTACTGAAACAGAAAATTATGTTGATTGCTGATTGTGTGGAAAATTGAGTTACATAAAATATTGCATTCAGTAGAACAAGATGGGTAGCATATTTTGCAGTGTAGTTTTGATTCCTTGGAGGCCATTCGTAGGGCTGCCGTTACTGGATCTGTGATTAGAAGGCATGCCTGGCTCAAGGAGCAAAATCTGCCTGATCATGTTAAAGCTAAATTGTTGGATGCCCCTTTGCAGCATGGTACACTGTTTGGTAATAAGGCAGAAGAGGTTTTAAAGAAAATGGAAGACTAAGCTAAATCTATGCAAACTGTAAAAGATTTCTTGCAATTGCAGCCATCCAGGTTCAGTAGACACTGGCCTACTAAAAATTGGTCCTTTCCTGTGTCCAACAGAGCCACTTAGGGCAAATCCAGGTGCTCAAAAGGCTGCAGATACCAATCGCAGGGTTCTTACAGGTCAAAACAATGGGGTGCCTCCACCTCCTAATCTGGAGGAAACAAAGCACAACCCTACAGTAAGCAGTCTCGATGACTTTCCTCTACCATCACCAAGCACTTATCTTTTGGCAGCCCCCTTGGGGGGGAAACTAGCACTTCATGCTCAAAATTGGCAGTTAATTACCTAGGACAAGTTGGTATTGAATATGGTATCCCAGGGGTACAGATTTAATTTCCATACTTTGCCAATTCCAAACGGATGGCCGGATCTGCCACAAAACCAGTGGGCAGAGGCTCAAACAAGTCATGTCCATCATGGATATGGGGGCTATTCAACCGGTACCAGAAAAGGAAAAAGGACAAGGCTTTTTTTCCAAGACTTTTCCAGGTACCCAGAAAAGACAATTCATGGTGTCCAATACTTGACTTATAGATTTTGAACACGTTGCTGGACATTCCAGAATTCAAAATGCTGACTTTACAACAGCTACTGCCTATGCTAGGCAGGAATGCTTGGTTAGTAACTCTAGTCTTAAAAGATGCATACCTGCATATCCCAATAAGGGAATCATGCAGAAGATACCTCCGCTTCAAAGCAGGTTTTTTGCATTATCAAATCTCTGCACTGCCCTTTGGCTTATCTACTGTGCCCAGGGTCTTTACAAAGTGCCTGGCACCAGTAATTGCATTCTGCAGACAAAGAAGCATACAAATTTACCCTTATCTGGATGACTGTCTCATTCAAGCAGAGGACAAGGAGACACAACATCTGGCGTTTGTAAAAAGGCTTCTAGCATGCCTAGGGTACACCATAAACGAAAAGAAATCCCAACTGGTACCCTCTCAAATAATTACATTCCTGGTTGCAAGCTTGAATACAACTGCCCAGATGGCTTACCTCACGCCAGACAAACAAATGCAATTGACAACATACTTCAAACAAATGGCAACGAACACCCAGCTGTCTGCAAGACAAATTCTGCAGGCTTTGGGGTTCATGACATCATGCGTTCTACTAATTCCATATGCGAGACTGCATATGAGGAAAATTCAGTGGTACCTAAAAAGTTTATGGAGTCAACATTGTCACAGTCTGGAAACATTGATTCCTCTCATTCCTTGCCTACAACAGAAGGTTCTTTGGTGGGCAGAGACATGTCTCCAAAACAAGGGACTGTCATTCACTCTACCCCCTGCCACCCGAACCCTAACTACAGATGCATCAGACTATGCTTGGGGGGCCACCTGGCAGGGAGATGCATTCAGGGCAAATGGAGCCCAAAACAAATGCATCTGCATATCAACCAGAAAGAGATGCTAGCTATTCAGAATGCTCTGACAGCCTTCAAGGACTTACTTCATCCAGGACAACTACAGATAAAGATGGACAACACCACAGTTATGTGGTACATAAACATGGCCTTGTGGAAGACAGCCTTGACTTACTAAATAGATCTTCAAGCTCGATTCCTGCCAGGAAAGCAAAATACTCTGGCAGACGACCTAAGCAGAAATGTTACGGACCCGCACAAATGGAAACTGGATCCAAAAATCTTCAGCATGTTAACGCAGAAATGGAGGAGCCCAGACATAGATCTATTTGCCTCTTCCCCAAAATTATCAGTTGGACAAATTCTGCACAAGAACTCAACACAAAAAAGCATGGAAAGTTGGATGCCCTATCCTTCAGCTGGAAAAATCTGTCAGTCTATGCATTTCCCCCTATGCCTCTACTCTCCAAGGTCTTACTAAAAGTCAGACAGGAAAAAGCAAATATGATCCTAGTTGCTCTGGACTGGCCTCGCCAGCACTGGTACCCACTTCTAAGGAGTATCTCTCGGCTTCCTCCATGGTATTTGTCTCAAATACCTCGCCTACTGTCTCGGCAAAACTATCAAATTCTGCACGCTCTGCTCCAAACTCTGAATCTTGCAGCATGGCCGAACAACTAATTATTCAAACAACACCTCTCAGTAAATATTGTGATGGATGCCATTTTGGAAGCCAGAAGGCCTAGTACTAGAAAATCTTATGCTGATAAATGGAAGAGATTCTGTGCTTGGAACCACAAACAAGCCTGGAAAGTGGAAGCTCTGTCCTTCTTCAGCCCCCCCCCCGCCACTGCCTTTGCTCTCCAAAGTTCTACTAAAAGTCAAACAGGACAAATCAAAGATGATTTTGATTGCTTCAGACTGGCCGCGCCAACACTGGTATCCCCTTTTGCGCAGTGTGTCGCAGTCATCTCCATGGCATCTACCTCAGACCCCTTCCCTGCTGTCTCAGCAGGAGAACCAAATTCTGCACCCTCATCTTCCAACATTGAACCTTGCAGTCTGGCTAATCACTTAAATTCACCCTTATCATCCCTCAGCAAACCTGTGATGGATATCATCTTGGAGGCAAGGAGACCTAGTACTAGAAAATCTTATGACAAATGGAAAAGATTCTGTGCCTGGAACCAATCTCAAGGGATGAGCACAGCAGCGCCCAATTTACATCAGATTTTGCAATACTTAACTGAGATGCTTCTCTTTTTTCCTCCATTAAAATCCACGCCTCAGCTATTTTAGCTCATTATAACACAGAACCTCCTCTCTTCTCTCATCCTCTGCTCAAGCAGTATCTGAGAGGCAAAAAACTTGAGACCACCCAGGAGAGCTCCATCCCTTAACTTTGTTTAGGAGAAACTCAATCTACCTCCTTTCGAGCCAGCTGCTATTGCAGACTTAAAATTTCTTTTTTGGAGAACAGCCTTCCTTTTACCAATCACTTCAGCTAGAAGGATATCTGAATTACAGGCCCTTATGGCAGTGGAGCCTTTCATCATCTTTTATGCGGACAGGGTATCTCTCAGGACCAATCCATCCTTCATGCCCAAGGTGGTTTCCAGTGTGGCTCTTAATCAGTCCCTTCATTTACCAACCTTCTTTCCCAATCCACAGAACAAAGGGGAATGGATTCTGCATTTCTTGGATGTGCACAGACCACTTAGATTCTACTTGGACAAGGCTAAACCTCAGAGAAAATCCGAGCAGTTGCTGGTAGCATTTGCTGCAGGGGCAGAGGGGAAGGCTATTTCAAATCAAACCATTTCTAAATGGATAAGCCATTGCATTAATTTCTACTGTAAGCACCAAGGAAATCCTATCCTCCAGGGGATCAGATCTCACTCCACCAGGGCTGCATCTACTTCTGCAGCCTTTTTCAGAGGTGTTCCTACTAGGGACATCCTAGAAGCTGCTACCTGGAGCTCTGTACATACTTTCTCTAAGCAGTTATCATTTACCAATTTCTCTAAATTCAGAGCTGGCTTTGCCACTGCTGTCTTGCAGGACCTTATAGCTGGCCCTAATGCTGCATAAACTCCTCCTCCCAACCATAGCTTTGGGAATCTACCCAAATGTAATGACTGCAACAGTGAAACACGAAGAACGTAGTACAGATGTTCATCGTGCATACAGCTGCAGTCATTACAGATGGGTTATCCTGCCATCAGGTGGGTCCTCGGTCGGCCGAATTCCAAAGTCTAGCTCCAGCGTCGGTTGTCGTCGCTTCTTCCCTGACGTCAATGCGGCAGGGGTATAAAAGAGGCAGCCGACGCCATTTTCTTCAGTCTTTCTTGCTGTGCGGTAGCAGAAGCATAAGCAGTTCGCAAGTGCCGGTCGGCCAGCTCCTGAGATTTACGAAAGTATTTCAGCCGAAGTCTTCTTTAAAGCTAAGTACCCCGTTGGGGAAACTTTTCTTGCCTCAGACCGATGTCAGACAAAGTTAATAATTGCATTTCTTGTGGGAAGCAAATACCGTATAAGGATTTTCACTCTTTCTGTATACCTTGCTTAGGGCCAGACCACGACGTCTCGGCCTGCCGTTTTTGTGCTAGGTTCAACAAGCGCACTATTAAGTGCCGGGCGGAGTTCGCCCTTCATTATTTTCGCCAGTTTTAAGCAAAAGACTCAAAGACAAGGACCGACATCAGAGGTCTGCACCGAGTACTGAGACCATGCTTAGGCCGACTACCTGTTCTCCGGTTCTCAGCGAGGCGCCTACGCAGTCCCTGACTACCGAGGAAACTATTTTTCCGGTGACTTCAGAACCCGAGGTCGCAGGCTCCTCTGTCTCCATTCCCACTGCAGATACCGACGCCACTCTTGGCGGGGAAACTGAAAATTTAGTGAGGCCTACCATTTCTGAAGGCGTTTTCAGGCCTACCACCTTCTCTATTAAATCCCCTCACTAAATCTAAAGCTGCCATGAAAACTAAAAAACAGGGTCCTCAGACCTCCTCTCAAGGCCCCATGCCTAAAAAACAGATGCTTAAAATGGCTGAGGATTTGATGACTCTCATCAGGGGTTCTCAACCCCCCTCTGACAAAAGACCCAGACTGGAGGAAGACTACCCTTCCTCAGAACAGGCTTCTATTACCTCAGACCATTCTGAGGACCAGGATTATGCCTATTCCCCTTTTAAAGACTCTGATGGTGAGGAGTCTATTCCCTCTGTTTCCCCCCCTGAGGACTACTCTTTTGGGGAAACACTACATACATTGAGGGAGCACTTCCACTGGGAAGGCCAAGATTACTCAGATTCCAAGAAAAGGCTCAGGGAATTTTTACTACTCCCCCAGCATAGGGCCCTGGCTATCACTCCTGTTTTAGATATTTTGGATGATGTGTACTCAGAAGCCAGTCTTAATCCAGATTCTTTACCTCCAGCCCCTGTTAAACCAGACCGGTATTACCGGGTTTCTGATTCTCACCAGTTCCTTTACAAAAGCCGTACTGCTGACCCAGAAACAATTTCACAGCGTCCCAAGGGAATAAAGGCCTCTACTGCTAAAAACCCTTTACCTTCAGAGACAGATTCCAGAGCATTAGAAAGGTGGGGGAAAAAGGTGTAGACATCTGCCACTTTAACCATTAAACTGTCAATTTCAGATGTTAAAGTACCAACAGTTTTTGTTATCTCAGCTGAAAAGCAAATTGACACAAACAGAACAACCAGATTTGAAAGAGTTGCAGGATTTGTTGCATAGAGCAGAGCAAGTGGGTAAACATACCTTGCAGTGTGGTTTTGATGCTCTAGAGGCCTCATGTAGAGCTGCTGTCACGGGGTCTGTCATACGTAGGCATGATTGGCTCAAAGAGCAAACCTTACCAGATCATGTCAAAGCAAAGTTATTAGATGCACCACTTCAAAAAGATGTATTGTTTGGTGTTAAAGCTGAGGAGGTACTAAGGAAAAAGCCAAATCTATGCAAACAGTGAAAGATTTCTTGCAGGTGCAACCTCCACGCTTCAGCAGAAACTGGCCTTCAAAAAATTGGTCCTTTCCAGCCACGGACAGACCTCAAAGGGGCAGATACAGACGTCCAAGGGGTAGAGGACAACCTCAAGGATCTTACAGAGCTAGACAGTGGCAAGCACCAACCCCAAGAGGTGGAGAAGACGGATCACAGTCATTTAGAAAACAGACACAATGACTTCCCCCTATGCCTGCCAAACAAAGCTATAATGGCAGCACCTTTGGGCGGAAAACTGGCATTATTTTCAAAAAACTGGCACATTGTTACAAAAGACAAATGGATTCTGGACATTATAGACAGAGGCTACAGGTTCCACTTTCACACCCTTCCAAAAATGAGAGGCTTGCCATACCTGCCACAAAATCAATGGGCAGAGGCACAAAGACAAATTTCCGCTCTCATGGATATGAAAGCAATTCAAGAGGTACCTGCAAAAGAACAAGGTCAAGGTTTTTATTCCAGACTTTTTCTGGTACCAAGGAAGGACAAAGATTGGAGACCCATCTTAGACCTATCCATCCTAAACACATATCTACAGGTGCCAAAATTCAAGATGCTCACATTACAGCAGCTTCTTCCCATGCTGGGCAAGGAGTCTTGGCTGGTAACGTTGGACCTCAAGGAGGCATACCTGCATGTCCCTATCAGACAAGATTGCAGAAGATGCCTCCGATTTCTTGCAGGTTCAACCCATTACCAATTCTCTGCATTGCCCTTTGGCTTATCTACTGCACCCAGAGTGTTTACGAAATGCCTGGCATCAGTAATTGCCTTCTGCAGACAACAAGGAATACAAATCTACCCATATCTGGACGACTGCCTGATCCAAGCGGACAGCAAGGACATTCTATTGCAGCATCTGGAGTTTGTAATAAAACTGTTAAACTACCTGGGATACACAGTGAACAAAAAGAAATCAAAACTAATACCTTCTCAACAGATAATTTTCCTGGGTGACAGCTTAAATACAACCACCCAGATGGCCTACCTCACACCAGACAAACAAGGGCAACTGTCTCAATACTTCAACAAAATGGCAACTTTCACCAGACTAACTGCAAGGAAAGTCCTGCAGGCTCTGGGATTCATGGCATCTTGCATCCTACTAATACCATGTGCAAAGCTGCATATGAGGAAACTACAATGGTACCTAAAAAACTTATGATCTCAACACAGCCACAGCTTGGAAACAATTATACCACTCATTCCATGCCTTCAAAAGGAATTTTTGTGGTGGGCTCAAGCATGCCAAAGAAACACAGGTCTCCCTTTCTGTTTACCTCAAGCAACTCAAATCATCACAATGGACGCCTCGGACTATGCCTGGGGAGCACACATGGCAGATCAGTGCATTCAGGGAAGATGGTCCCAAAAAGAGAAGCACCTACACATCAACCAAAAGGAGATGCTAGCCGTGCAAAATGCTCTCATGACCTTCAAAGACCTACTCCATCCAGGCCAGCTATTGATAAGGACAGACAACACCACAGTCATGTGGTACATAAACATACATTGGGGAACTCATTCATACCCCCTGTGCAGGCAAGCCATGACCCTGTGGAACACATCACTGGAATTACAAATTCAACTACAGGCACAATTTCTGCCAGGGAAGGAAAACACACTGGCAGACAACTTAAGCAGAAATATGACAGACCCACACGAATGGAAGTTGCATCCTCAAGTCTTCTCAAAGATAACTCAGGCATGGGGACAGCCAGACATAGATCTATTTGCTACCCACAGAAATTACCAGTTGGAAAAATTCTGTTCAAGGACCTATCATCCACAGGCCTGTAAAGTGGACGCACTCTTTCAATTGGACAGCATTGACAGTCTATGCCTTCCCACCTCTTACTCTACTGGCCAAAGTTCTATTAAAGGCCAGAGCAGAGAGGCCAAAAATTATTCTCATTGCTCCAGACTGGCCACAACAGCACTGGTATCCTCTTCTAAAGAGCCTGACACACTCACCACCATGGATCCTACCTCTAGTTCCTCTTCTGTTGTCCCAGCACAACTACAAAACCCTTCACAGCCAGCTCAAAACCCTGAATCTAGCTGCATGGAGAATACCTTAATTTCCCAACAGACTCTCCTCTCCAAGGAGGTGCAGGATGTCATCTTGGAGGCCAGAAGACCCTCTACTAGAAAAGCCTACTCCGCCAAATGGAAACGATTTTGTTCCTGGAATCAAGAAAGGGGCCAGAATCCTTGGGTAATAAATATACCTCAAATTTTACAATACCTAGCTGAGATGTTAAACAGTGGCCTTTCCTTCTCCTCCATCAAGATCCACGCTTCAGCCATTTCTGCACAATACAGTACAGATCCTCTTTTATTCTCACATCCTCTATTAAGGCAGTTCCTCAGAGGGGCAAAAAATATAAAACCCCCACGGAAACCACCAGTCCCAGCTTGGGACCTCAACTTCGTATTGGAAAAACTGACCCTGCCTCCCTTTGAGCTGGCTTCGTCAACAGAGCTACAATACTTGTCGTGGAAAACAGCCTTCCTTCTGGTTATTACCTCAGCACGCAGGGTTTCGGAGCTGAAGGCCCTCATGGCTGTGCAACCATTCATCATTTTCCATCAGGACAGAGTTTCCTTACGAACCAACCCTACCTTCATGCCAAAGGTAGTATCCAGTGTAGCTTTGAATCAGACTATTCATTTACCTACCTTTTATCCAAATCCACAGAGCAAAGGGGAGAGACTACTACATTCCTTGGACATTCACAGACAACTTCGTTATTACTTGGACAGAACAAAGTCATTCAGGAAATCTGAGCAGCTCTTTGTGTCCTATGCTACAGGTGCTCAGGGAAAGGCTATTTCCAAACAGACAATTTCAAAATGGATAGCCCACTGCATACGCTTTTGTTATTCATTTCATGGAAAATCTGTGCCTGTATACATCAGATCCCACTCCACCAGGGCTGCAGCTACCTCTGCAGCTTTCCTCAGGGGGGTCCCTACCAAGGACATTTTGGAAGCAGCTACCTGGAGTTCAGTGCACACTTTCTCCAAGCACTACTACCTTCCACTATACTCTAAATCTAGAGCGGGCTTTGCCACAGCAGTCCTGCAGGGCATCCTAGCCCCTCCTAGTTCCACTTAGTGCCTACCACCCTTACTTAGCTTTGGGATTCTACCCATCTGTAATGACTGCAGCTGTATGCACGATGAACATAGTACAGTTTTGTACCTACCATAACTGTAGATGTTTGAGTGCTCATACAGCTGCAGTCCAGGTTTCCCACCCTCCATCCCCTTTTAGGACAGGCCTTATGACAAACATCTTATCATATAACCTTTTTGGGGTATTCTTTTATGGTGTATTTGCTTGCAACTACTGTTTTTGATTTATCAACATTGCATGTTTGCATAACATTGTTTGCCTTCCTTCTGGGGGCACCTGACATCTGGGGCAAGAAAGACTGAAGAAAATGGCGTCGGCTGCCTCTTTTGTACCCCTGCCGCACTGACGTCAGGGAAGAAGCGACGACAACCAATGCCTGACCTAGACTTTGGAATTCGGCCGACCGAGGACCCGCCTGACAGCAGGATAAACCCATCTGTAATGACTGCAGCTGTATGAGCACTCGAACATCTACATTTATGGTAGGTACAAAACTGTACTTTGTGTACACTTACCATAAATGTAGATGTTCAAGTGTATTCACTGTTGCAGTCCTGGTTACCCTCCCTCCAGCCCCCTAACTTTTTCTGGCTATACCTCTACTTTCCTTTACTATGCTTAAAAGCCTTCTTGGTGTATTTGCTTTTTGTTGGAGGTATACCTTTGTGTGTTTGTTTGTTTGCTCCCCATTAGGGGGGCATCTGACATCTGGGGCAAGAAAAACTGATGTAATGGCGTCGGCTGCATGTTTTGTACCCCTGATGACCTGATGTCATGGAAGAAGGGGCAGCAACTGACGCAGGACCCAAGACTTTGTTAATCAGGCCGACTGAGGGCAACCTGCCAGCAGATTACCCAAATGTAATGACTGCAACATTGAATACACTTGAACATCTGCATTTATGGTAAGTGTACACAACTGTACTGCTCCTCTCTAATTTCTCATCGATTATGTAAAATTTTTCTGAAGGGAGTCCTAGATATCAGGCCCCCTTTGAAGCAACCTATTGAGCCTTGGGATGTGACCTTGTTCCTCCAGTCCTTAACCAGTTCTCCCTTCGAACCTGCATCCGACTGCGATCTGGAATTCCTATCTTGGAAAACCTTGTTCATGGTAGCCATTACGTCAGCTAGATGTATTTCAGAAATACAAGCTTTGTGTGTGAATCGTCCATATCTAGCTTTTCATAAGGACAGAGTATCCCCTATGGGCAAAGCCCTCCTTTTTACCAAAAGTGATTTCTGATCTAACTATTAACCAAATGATAGACCTGCCAGTTTTCTTTCCAAACTTTGCTAATAAAGGGGAGTACACTTTGCATTTGCTTGATGACCACAGACAGTTGTGTTTTTTACCTTGATCAGGCAGTCTGTTATGTATACCATCATAACAAAGTTAATATTCCTTCTCGGATCAAGGCACATTCCACAAGGTCGGTGTCAACTTCTGTAGCTTTTCATGCAAGGGCTTCTATGGATGACATTTGCGCAGCAGCAACATGGGCCTCTTCTTATACCTTTTATCAAGCATTACATTACATTCCAGGGGAAGAGCTGCCTTTGTTTCAGTGGTACTCAGTAATATCATTCCATAAGGCCTCCTGGGAAACAAGGTAGCTAGGGACTCTGTCCCACATGAATGAAGATTAACAACATCAGATAAAGAAGTTATGTTTTACCATAACATTCCATCTGTGTTGTTCATCTTCATTTATTCATTACAACCCCCCCCCCCACCTTCCCCCTCCTAAGACTCTTGGAGGTTCGTTTGTGGTCCTTAAACCCCGATAAGGAAGTTGCTCAGAGAAAGCCTCTGGTTTCTCTTTATGATATGTCCTGTCTTTTAGGCAAACTCGATCTGAGGTAATGTGGAGAAGGGCACCATGGGAAAGACTTAGCTTGAGAGTTTCTGGATGGCCTGGACTTGAAAGAACTTCCGAGTCAGAACCGAGGATCGGCTCCGAACCCAGATGCAGAGAGTGAATGAAGATGAACAACACAGGTGGAACGTTATGGTAAGACGCAACTTTTTTCCCTCTCAGTAATTCATCATGGGAGGTCTAATGATTATTTGGGTACTTTGCCTTCTGTATTGTAATGACGCCTTTAGCCAGATTACACTTGAGAAAGTTCTAGTGGTATTTTAAAAATGTATGACACCAACACAACTAATCTGTCAACCAGCAAATTCCATTCCTTCCCTGTTTAAAAGGGAACTCCAGTGGTGGATCTTTGCTTGCAACCAAAACTTAGGGTTACCATTCAGAATCCCACACCCAAACCAGACCTTGACCTCTGATGCTTCACACCTGGCATGAAAGCACATTTCGGTGGTCTCCAAGCTCAGGGAAAATGGGAATAAAGCTTTCTAAAAAAACACACATTCTAAAGGAAACCGCTGTTCTTGTGTGCATCCTAGCTTTTCAAGGACCTATGGAAAATGGAAACTAGGGACTTGGCCATGGTGTCTGTTTTTATCATTAATGTGGTTCATAAAACCAGCTTTGCAGTGCTAACTCCTAGCGGCTGTCTCCTAATCGTGTCTTGCTGGGATACGGCTCAAGCCTTGGGCCTGCACATTCTGGCATACTACCTGCCAGGGAAAAACAGCACAGCTGCAGATTACTTCAGTAGGTGAGAAGTGAATCCCCACTACTGGATCTTAAACAAAGACCTGTTCAGTTTCATTTGGTTGTCATGGGGTATGCTAGGTATAGACCTTTTTACTTCAGACCCAAGCAGTTCAGCTAAAAAAAAAAAAAAAAAAAATGATGTCGTGACCAAACATCCCAAGGGCCTGGAGGACGGACGCCTTCTTTCCACGGACAAGTCTGTTTCTATATGCATTTCCTACCTCCCCTGGGTACTGCTGAAAATCTGGGAGTAAGGGCTTGAGAGTGATGATGAAGGCATCCTTTTGCTGAGGCAAGATTGGTTCTTCTCACACAGTCTAAGCAGGCAAGCACCGTGGTTTCTTCCTTAGCAGGTGGACCCATTGACTTAGAACAGGGGCTCCATCATATACTCCACTCTCATCAGTTTCAGTTTGGTTACTGTACTAACTGATCCCCAAAGCCTCTCCTTGGACATGGATGTGCTGGAAAACAGAAAACCCAACACTAAAAATTCCAATATTTCAGAATGTAAAGGGTTTTCTATCTGGTGGCTGCAAAAGTATTCTCCCAGTGTCAGCAGAGGTCATCCACATTCTTGGTTTGTCTTAATCTTACATTAAAATACCCCCTTCAGCCATGTCTGCTTGCCTCATTATGCAGCTTCCTCTTTTCTGTCAGTCTCTTACGAAGCACTTCCTTAAGAGTAATATCCACCTGAAACCTCCCAGAAGAGCTTTCTCCTACTCTTGGGACCTTAAGTTTTTGATGGAAAATCTCACTGTACCACCCTTTGAACCAGCAGTTAAAGCTGACTTAAGATTTATTTCTTGGAAAACCGCATTTGTAGTGGCAATTGCATCAGCCAGGTGGGGTCTTAGAATTGCAAGCCCTCATGCACAGAACCCTTCCTTACTTTTCACCAGGATGGAGTTACTCCCAAGACTAATCCATCTTTCATGCCCAAGGTGGTTTAAGAACTTCATTTGAATCATTCCATACATCTTCTGCCACCTTTCCTCATCTTCAAAATAAGGGGGAATGTATGCTGCATTTACTTGATGTTAACAGACAAGTCCTGATATCCAGACAGGACCAAGTTATTTAGAAAAGTCCAACCACCTCTTTGTAGAATTTCCCAGTGTGTTGCTTGCAAAGTTTGTCAGCAAACAGACCATCTCAAAGTGGGTTTCCAGCTGTATCATCTTTTATCGACATCATGGAAAGAAAATTCCAGAACATGACCGATGTTCTTTTCAGCCAGGGCTACTGCTGATACTAGTGCATTTCTTGGAGGAGTTACCACCAGAGAAATCTTAGAAGCAACTACTTTGTCCTCTGGCCACACCTTTACCAAACATTGTTGCACTTAATTTAAAATAATTTTTTTCTCTAAAAACTGCATTTTACCTGATTTTGGCCTAGCACTCAAGTGTGGGGTCATTTATTGCACTGTTGTGATTATTTTGCTGCTTGTGTATCTCTGTTACCCTTAAACTACAACAAAAAGAAAAAAAAAATCTTGCTTTTTTCCCACTTTCTGAAAGTTAAGAAAGTTCAATTACAGATTTGCTGTTCTGAACTGTTTGGAAGTTTCTAGGAGGCCAGTGCTTGCTTGGGCTAAAGGGAAGTCTCTGTGTTCACCACTGGGAGTGGTTAACACTGAACAGCCTGCCTGTCCCTGGAGGAGTGGTTACTACCTAGAAGCTGTAGTTTTATTGGCCATTTTGGGTCAATTCTAAACTCCTTGATCTCTCTCTCTCTCTCTTAAAACCCTACAACTCTCTTTTTGCGCAGTTTTGCGCACTGAGCAGCGTCGGGCAGTGCCGCCTAAACAGGTTTAAACTATTCCAGGCTCCACAAAGACTGCTCTTCACTTTTTCCCTTAGAACTGTTCAAACTCTCAAAGTAATCACTCTATTCTCTTTCTAAAGCCCTGCACTTGCTCAGCTCTTATAAGGAAACACTAACTAGCTAAAGCACTACACCCTCCTTGACTTCTCATAAGTATTAGGCTCCCGATTGGTCCTTCCTGATAAAGTGAAAAATCAGTTCCCTTCCCTAATCTGATCAGTAAAAAAAAAAACAGTTCCCTATACTAATCTGGTATGTCCAAGGGTCAGTTTCAAGGTTACTGTCCAGTCCAGCTGGTGAATCTGGGACTTTTGAGGCAATGTTACAATTGCCTTATGTACACAGACAACCCTCTCCTCCTTCCAACAAACTCTAATACATGTGAGAGATGCGGTTACACAGCCAAACTGGAGGCAGAGCTCTCTCAACCCAAGACTGGCACAGTCAGGAGGAAAAGGTAACCACCCACACCACAAATCCAGTCTCACACAGACCTATTGCATCTGCATACCCAACACATAAACACACAAAAACATTCTCGGAGGCTCTAAATAAAAATCTGCCTAAACAGCAAAGACCTCCTAAGCAGATATCCAAGCAACAGCCACCCCTCAACAATACCCACAAATCACATATCTCACAAAATCAGTGTGCCTCACAGTCACAGCCCTTAAGGCCAAACAGCACACCAAATGCACTTGTTCTAGGGGACTCTATTGTCCGGCATACTGACGTCCCACTCACCAGACTGAACAAGGAGAAGGTCACTGTAAGCTGCCTGTCGGGTGCCAGGATCCGCCACATAACGCATGCACTCGGGTCACTGCAAAGCAAGTACAAGTATGACTCCGTCATTGTCCATGCTGGTGTGAATGACCTGAGACGTACCTCCCTGGACTACATGAAAAGAGACATAGAGGAGCTGTCTGACCCTGTATCCCAGGCTGGTATGACCCTGACCTTGAGTAGCATCTTGCCCTCACCAAGAATGATGCCACAGTATAAAGACAAAATGATCAGTTTCAAAAATTGGCTAAAGTATTGGTGTCATTCAAAGGGGATCTAGTGTCTGTCAGCCTGGGAAGACATGCTCGACAAGCCACGTTGCTTCGCTAGGCACGGCTTGCACCTGTCACCCTTAGTCTGTCGTATACTGGCCAAGGCTCTTGCCACCCCCATAGTGCCTTTTTTAAGCAAGGCTCAAAGGACAAACCCACCTCCATAGACAACCCAAGGATAAAAAAACTAAAGGTAATGCTACTCAATGCCAGAAGTCTAAACCTCAAGATGCACGCACTCGAGGTTCTCCTCAGTATGGAGAAAATCGATATCTGTGCAGTAACAGAAACCTGGTTCAAGGCTCCTGAGAGCACCCCAGCACTACCAGGTTATAACTCATACCATGCGTTTCAGTCCCAAAACTCAGACCGAAGCACAAAAGGAGGGGGAGTATCTATATTCATCAAAGATACCTACACCTCCAGGTTAGTGGCACTGCACGAAGCATCGGAAACCATCCATGTGCAACTAACAGCGGGCAAAACTGCCTTTCAGTTTGTAGCCTGCTACAGAACACCCTCACTATTACAGGAACCCCACTTGGCATTCCTGAGAACACTGGAGAATATGAAGGTCTCTCCAAACACTATGTTATTGGGTGACTTCAACTACCCAAACATTGACTGGGAAAACTACTCAAGCCCAAACACCTCGCCCAATGGTTCCTTGAATTTATAAACTCTAACGCAATGGAACAACTGGTCACCACTCCCACAAGAGGGAACAACATATTGGACCTGGTCATCACCAACATGGGGACTCCTATGTTCCACACCAGAGGTAAACCCCTCATTGGTAAGATCAGACCATAAACAAATTTCCCTGGACATCCATATCCCGTCCCGACCCCCAGCCAAGGAAATCACTGTAAAGAATTTCTCAAAAGCCAATTTTGCACTTCTCAAGAATGAGGTGGAATCCTTCAAAGCCCCTGGGCCAGAGGATAATACAGCCCAATCCGCAGAATCCTTTACAAATGCATTCTATGAGCACCTGCAGGAATGCATGGATCGTGCTATCCCAAATAAAACCAAGACTCACTCCTCTAAAAACAGGAGACCGGTCTGGTGGACCCCGGCCATAAATAAGCTATACAACAGAAGGAGGAAGCTACTACATGACAGAGCAAAATCCCAAAAAGGGAAGGCATCTCTGATCAGTATTAGTAAGAAACATTGATCCCTCATAAAATCGTCAAAGGCCAGTTTCGAAAAAAAAATTGCCCTAGACACTAAAGATAATCACAAGGCCGTCTTTTGTTTTGCCAGGAACATGGACGGAAACTCCCAGATACGCTCTGAATTGTTGTATAACGGTACAAAATATACCGAACCTACAGACCTAGCCAACATCCTGGCAGACAGATTCAGCTTAAACCCCCCCCCCCTTCCCCCCCCAAAGGAGCAAATGCCTATCCCAACTGAATGTAACCTCCCTGACATAACAGATGCACAGGTGAAAGCTGCCCTCTCCAAAGCAAAAAACCCAGCATCTATGGGACCGGACGGTGTCCCAGAATGTGTCTTACATGAGCTCCAAGAAGAACTGAACCCTCACATTAAGTCACTGTTCAAACTTAGCCTTACTACAGGATATGTACCCAAAGAATGGCGTACAGCTACAGTGGTCCCACCTCCACAAACGTGGTGCCACAACGGACCCAGAAAACTATCGCCCCATAAGCCTAACTAGTCTGGTCTGTAAAGCTATGGAGCATATTATCATGGAACTCGTAAACAAAGACATTGGGAGCCTCCAGACACTGGACCCTACCCAATTCGGCTTTAAGGGCAGATCTTGCCTCTTAAACCTAGTTGATTTCTTTGAAACAGTTACCAAAGCCATAGATGAGGGCAAGGTAGTCCACACAGCCTACCTGGACCTCGCAAAAGCCTTCGACACAATACCCCACCCTGGCATCATAAATAAACTTACCAGCTTAAATATCAACCCCTATATCACAAGATGGGTTGCAAATTGGCTCAGAGATAGAACCCACGTGGTCAGAATCGCAGGTGCCATGTCTGAATCCAAACCAGTTACAAGTGGTGTCCCACAGGGCTCAGTTCTGGGACCTCTCTTGTTCGGTATATACTTCTCTGAGGTTCAGACTAACACTTGGGGGATTATGGCTGACAAAGTTCGCAGATGACTGCAAACTGGGGGCCATAATCGAATCTCCAGCTGAGACAAGCATCCTCCAAAAGGGTCTCACAGAGACGGATGCTTGGTGCCAGAGCCACGGCCTCAAGCTAAATGCTAAAAAGTGCATAGTCATCCCCTTTGGGGAAAAACAAGGTGCCCACAAATTACCACATAGATGGTAATCCATTAAGTACGGAAGAAGTAATTAGAGATTTGGGGACCAACGTAGATAGTAATCTTTCCTTTGATAATCACGTTGCCAAAGTGGTTAGAAAGACCTTCTATATAGCCCACCTTATCACTAAAGGGTTCGCATCTAGATCAAGAGAGGTCATTGTGCCCCTCTACTCATCACTCATCAGGCCCATAATTGAATACAATGCCCCTTTTGGGATGTACCTTACCTGACACCTGCAGCAACTGGAGAGACCCCAAAAGTACCTCACCAAGAGGATCATGGGCTACAAATAGATGTCCTATGCAGCTCGACTAAAGAAACTCCAGCTCTACTCAGTTGCTTACCGCCTACTTAGAGGCGATCTGTGCCTGACGTACAAAGCCATGTCAAACCCAGAATTAATGGACATGCTCCACCTCAAAAAATCCAAGTCCCTTAGAGCTACACGCTCCAGGGACCTAAACCTCAACACAAAACTAAATAGGACATGCTGGAGGGACAGACTCATTTCCCAGAGGCTCCCCTCACTCTGGAATAGAATCCCAATTCATGTTAGACATAGCCCCTCACTGACCCTCTTCAAGCGAAATCTGGACGTGTGGATGGGAAATCGCAAATTCACCCCTGGAATCTCTTCTGTGTCCCTGCTAGACAGAGGCACAGTAAACTAATCTTAAAAGGGTACCTTCTGTGACCTACTCTACAGAGACACAGTAGGCTAATCTAATAGGGAGGCGGAAGCCAAATACACTCTGGCTAGGCTTATAAATGCCCTAGAGCAGATAGCCTAGTATCTACCTATGAACCTATTACAGTGGGCTGGATTTGATTCTGCAGTCTTGCAGGGCATTCTAGCTTATAGCCTCCCCACTTTTCTCAGCTTTGGAAATCTTCCCCTATAATTACAACAGTGAAATGCTATGAACCTTATGTCTGCTTACCATAAATGTAGATGTTCAAGTGTCTTCACTGTTGCAGTATGTCTTCCCTTCCTTCCACCTCTCTCATTCTTTGATTTGGGATGGGCACTCCTTCCCTTCCTTCTACCCCTCTCTTTCTTTATAGTTTGGATGGGCACTCCTTTCCTGTCCCATCCCTTTTCACCCCTTCTTCCCAGTTAGATCTTTAGGACCTTCTGCCTTCCTCAGCACGCTGAGAACCTTTGAGTGCTTTGTGCGCTGGCCCTGGAGCTATACCTTGGGAGGGCTCCTGATTTATTGTAGGGACAAAAAAGACCTGTACGATGGCGCTGGTTGACCCTTTATAACCATATGTCCTGACAGTGGTTGCAGTGCATCTGCCATCCCAGAATGGAGGGAGGGAGTTAAACCTTTGGTACTTGATCTAACTAAGAGTTATTACAGTGAAAATAAGGTGGTTCACACAGCCTGTCTTGACCTCGCCGAGTCTTTCGACACCATCCGCCATTCTAGAATTATAGCTAAACTTACTAAACTAGGTATAAATCCCTACGTCCCAAGATGGGTTGCCAACTGGCTCACTGACAGAACCCACACTGTAAAAGTTGCAGACTCCAAATCTGACCTCAAGGCAGTGACAAGTGGAGTGCCCCAGGGTTCCGTCCTGAGACCTCTCATGTTTGGTATCTACTTCTCTGAAGTACAGGCTAACACAGAATGCCTCTGGCTGATGAAGTTCACAGATGACTGCAAACTAGGAGCCATACCCAAGTCCTCAAATGATGTGGACAATCCTACAGAAGGGCCTCACTGAGACAGATGCCTGGTGTCAGAACCATGGCCTCAAGCTCAATGCCAAAAAGTGCAGTGTCATCCCCTTTGGTAAAAACTCTGTACCCATGAACTACCACATAGGCAGCAATCTACTTAACACCAAATGCGTGATAAGAGACCTTGGGACCCAGGTGGACAAGTAGTCTCTCCTTTGATAGTCACATCGCCACAGTAGGCAGGAAGTCCTTCTACATGGCACACCTCTTCGTAAAAGGGTTCTCATCCAGGAAAAAAAGAGGTCATTGTTCCCCTCTACTCATCACTCATTAGACTCATTATAGAGTACAACGCCCCTTTTGGAATGTACCTCACAAGACATCTGCAGCAGCTGGAAAGGCCACAGAAGTACCTCACAAAGAGGATTACTGGCCTCAAACAAATGCCCTACACTGACCGCCTCAAAAAAACTCCACCTTTACTCTGCAGCATATCGCCTACTCTGAGGTGATCTCTGCCTAACATATAAAGCTATGCCAAACCCAGAGCTGTTGGACATGCTACACCTAAAGAAATCCCAATCCCTACAAGGTACATGCTCTAGGGACCTAATCCTTGTCATCACAATAAACAGGGCACGCTGGAGGGATAGATTACTGTCCCAGAGACTTCATATACTCTGGAACAAGCTACCCATCTATGTCAAGCAAAGTTCTTCATTAGCACTCTTCAAGAAAAATCTTGATGAGTGGATGGGAAATAGGAAATACACCCCGGGGATCACTTCTGTGTCTCTGCTGGACAGTGACATAGGAAAATAACTTTCTTGGGTGGCATAGGCTATGGTACCTTGCTGGCTAGGCTTCCGTAGGCCCTTGGGCCAATTAGCCTAGTACCTACCTATGAAAGTAACCCATATAGCTATTGGCAGCAGTGAAGAGACACACCTACATTAATGGTAAATAGTCACAACTCTGCTTTTTCCCATCTTCTCAGTCTGGCAAAGAGCAGTTAACTCCAAGGTTCCCCACAGACTAGATCTTCTCATACAGGAGAGGAGCTGTTTGATATACCCCAGTCTGAAAATGCTTCAACTTACTTCCTGAATGATACAGTTTTGATGTTTTAAACGCTTTTTTTTTCTGAAGGCATGCAGTGGGTGCTTAAGGGGGCGAGAAAATCTGCATCTAGGAAGTTATATGTGGGTAAGTGGAAAAGATTTTCTAGCTGGTGCCTCTCTTGAGAGCCACGATCCTCGACTGGGCCCATATGTGTCTGCTGCTTAATTATTTGTCAGTTACTATTTTATGGTTTATTGTACTCTAAAGGTACATTCGTCAGCTGTTTCAGCTTGTCTGACAATAGATGGCCTTTTTTCCAACAATACTCAAGTAAAATGCCCACTCCTCCTTGCTCTCAGTTTTGTGCTTAAAAGCTTATGCAGTCTCAGTTTGAAGCAGCTTATCAGGTTGATTTGAGGTTTTGAATGTGCAAGACTTTATTACTCATTGCTCTATCAGCTAGAAGGGTAGCAAGCACTTGTGATGAGTCAACTCTTACGTTATTTATTTATTTTTTTTACAAGGACAGACTTTCTATGAAAATGAATCCTACCTTTGTGAGCAAAGCAGTTTGAGTTGACTTTATGTAGACCATTAATCTCCCAGTTTTCTGTCCTGAACCTGGGAAAAGAGAATTATTCACTCTTTGATACTATCCTGACAAAATTCTACCTTTCAGGAAAGCTGACCACTTCTTTGCTCTTTACCCTTAATTCATAGGAAACAGTGTCCTTTATTTCTTCATGGTTGTCTTGTGCTATTACTTTTACATCCAACACAACAAGCCACTTCCAGGTAGAGTTACAGTTCATGCAACAAGGGCATGGGCTTCCTTTGTGGCTTTCTGGAAAGGGTTGGACTATTGAAGAATTCTAGTGACAGCAGCTTGGTACATAGCTGTACAAAACATTTAAAATTGGATTCACTTTTCAGGTCTAGAACTGGCTTTAACATTGTTCTCTATGGGCTTCTGATTATTGCATTTGATTGCTAGGAAATTCTGTCTGGGCAGTAAAACCCCTTTTCAGTGGGGGCCCGAGGAGAAAAACTCAAATTGACACAAATATATGCACACAGAGTTTATATGACTTCATTGAGTTTTCGGAAACTTGAAATTCATATGGTTGAGACCATATGATAGAGATGTAGAAAACTCGAAATAAAAGAAAAAAAATCTATGTTTTTTCTGCAAGGGGGTATGTCTCCCTCACCCCCTGCAAATTATATATACCAATTCAGAGATTGCACTACAGTAGGAAAAAGAGTAAATTCCCCAATCCCCATTGTACTACAATCTAAGAACTACTTCAGAATGCCTTTTCCCAGCTGTAGTGCGATTGCATTGTTGGTATGTATAATTTGCAGATGTTTTCGTGTTTCACTGTTGCAGTCACTACATTTGGGTAATCTGCTGGCAGGTTGCCCTCAGTCGGCCTGAATAACAAAGTCTTGGGTTCTGTGTCGGTTGCGGTCTCCTCTTCCATGTTGTCAGGGGTATAAAACGTACAGCCGATGCCATTTTATTCAGTCTTTCTTGCCGCGCGGTGCCCGAAGCAGAAGCAGTTCACAAGTGCCGGTCGGCCGACTCCTGAAATTTTCGTATTCGAGTTTCAGAACAGAAGTCTTCAAACTAAAGCCAAGTACCCCATTGGGGAAACTTTTTCTTGCTCCTTACCGATGTCAGTAAAAGTTAATAATTGCAATACTTGTGGGAAGCAAATACCTCATAAGGATTTTCATTTGTACTGTATTCCTTGCCTAGGCCCAGATCATAACGTGCCTTGCTGTCGATTTTGTGCTAGATTTAACTAACGCACTATTAAGCGTCGGTATATTTTTGCTGCGAAATATTTTGGATCAAGATTTAATTATCCCGAAATGTCGTCTGTTTGCATTTTTTGTGAACTCCGGTAGTCAGATTGCTAAGAAAAAGAGACAGACCATGGAGGTCCAAAACCGATGACGAAGCTTCTCCTAAGCCAGTCGCTGGTTTATAATTTGCAGATGTTCATCATGTTACCCTGCTGCAGTCATTACACTTGGGTTATCCTGCCGTCAGGTGGTCCCGCAGTCGGCCTGAATTCCAAAGTCTTGGTCCGGCGTCAGTTGCTGTCGCTTCTTCCCTGACGTCAGTGTGCCAGGAGTATATAAGAGGCATCCAGCGCCATTTTCTTCAGTCTTTCTTGCCGCGCGGTGCCCGAAGCAGAAGCAGTTCGCAAGTGCTGGTCGGCCGACACCTGAGATTTCAGATTCAAATTTCAGTCCGAAGTCTTCAATAAAGCTAAGTACCCCATTGGGGAACATTTTCTTGCCTCAGTCTGATGTCAGAAAAAGTTAACAATTGCATTTCTTGTGGGAAGCAAATACCTCATAAGGACTTCCATTCCTATTGCATTCCTTGCCTAGGCCCAGACCACGACGTCACAGGTTGTCTATTTTGTGCTAGGTTTAATAAATGAACTGTCAAACGCTGTTTTGACTTCGCGTGGCATTACTTTGGTAGGAAATTTAATTATATCATGCCGTCGGAGCAGCCGACAACCGGCATTCATAAAAAACGCAAGGATAAGGACAGGCAGCCTAGGAACAAACCAGACTCAGAGACCTCTGCTGGGCCTGTCTCCGGTTTTCAGTGAGGCGCCTACGCAGCCCCTGACGACCGCAGAACTGGAACCCCAGACAGCTGCAGATTCCCAAGCGGAGCCTACTAGGCCGACACAGACATCTTCCGACACTGGAGCAGAAGTAGACCCCGGTGCAGTGGAAACACCTTTGGTTGCAGAAGGTGTCTTCAGACCGACTACACTCGCCATTAAATCTTATGCTAAGCTTAAAACTCCTTTAAAACCTAAGAAGACTGTACATCAGTCTACAGTTAAGGCCCCTTGCCTAAGAAAGAGATGCTTAAGATGGCTGAAGATTTGATTACCCTAATCAGGGGTTCCCATCCCCCTCCTGATAAAAGACCAAGACAAGAGGAGGATTATGCTTCCTCTGACCAGGTTTCAATTTCCTCAGATTCTTCTGAGGAACAGGATTACACTTTTCCACCTTATGAAGACTCTGATGCTGAAGACGCTATTCCCTCAGCATCTCCCCCTGAAGACTACTCCTTTGGGGAAACTTTACATACCATGAGGGAACATTTCCACTGAGAAGGCCAGGACTACTCGGATTCTAAGAAAAGGCTCCAAGAGTTCCTTTTACTACCCCAGCACAGACCTCTTGCTATCCCTCCAGTTTTAGATATTTTGGATGATGTTTACTTGGAGTCTAGTTTAAATCCAGACTCTCTACCTCCTGCTCCAGCCAAACCAGACAGGTACTACAGAGTACCTGACTCAAACAAATTCCTTTATAAAAGCCCTGTGGCTGACCCAGAAACAATTTGCCAGAGTCCTAAGGGAGCTAAAGCTTCTGTGGCTAAAAATCCTGTGCCCTCTGAAAGGGATTCCAGAGCCCTAGATAGATGGGGAAAGAAAATATACACCTCAGCAACTCTGGCAATGAGAGCATTAAATTGTCAGATGTCCTTCAAGAATGCAACTGCAGTCCTGACATATGGGTTGTCCTGCCTCAGGCATCCCTTCGGTCGGCCGGATTCCAAAGTCCGGGTCCAGCGTCGGCTGATGTCGCCTCCTCCCCGACGTCAGAGCGGCTGGGCTATAAAGCATCAGCCGACGCCATCTTCCCCAGTCTTTCTTGCCGCGGTGCCCGAAGCAGAAGCAGTTCGCAAGTGCCGGTAAGCCAGCTCCTGTGTTTTCAGATACCGAAGTCATCAAAAAGCTAAGTACCCCGTTGGGGAACCTTTTCTTGCCTCAGCCGATGTCAGACCAAACTGAAAAAGTTAATAATTGTTTGTCTTTTGGTAAACAAATACCTCATAAGGACTTCCATTCTTACTGCCTTCCCTGCCTCAGCCCAGACCACGACGTCTCGGCCTGTGCTCCCTGTGCTTGCTTCAATAAGCACACACTTAGGCACTGGGCAGAATTTGCTGAAGACTTTTTTGGGGAAAATTACGCCTATATCATGCCGTCGGACCTTCCGACAGCACATGTTTCCAAAAAACGGAAGGACCGGGACCGACCTCCGCGGCCCGTGACTTCCACCGACACCACGCCTAAGCCTACCGCGAGTGCATCGGTCTCTTCGGAGGCAGTAATTCAACTGCTCCAGGCCAACTACACCGCTTTACCACACACTTCGGTCCCGGAGGCTACCCCAGTGCCGTTTATTGATTTTCCTCCTGAAACCGAAGCCCAAGATTTACCTGACACCATACCGGTGGACAAAGTTACTCCAGCACGTGGGGCAGCTAGGCCTCCTGTGTCTGTCTATCAAGGCCTACGCACGTGCTAAGGCTGCCAGCCAGGCTAAGTCTCGCCCTCCTAAATCTTTTTCACAGGGTCCCACTTCGGATAAACAGATCATGACTTTAGCTGCAGATCTAATTTCTTTAATCAGGGGCTCTCAGGCTCATCCAGACAGAGGTTCTCAGCCGCCTTCAGACAAAAGGCCCAGGGTTGAGCAGACAGATACCCTTTCCTCAGATGAAGCTTCTGGTGAGTCAGGCCTTTCAGATTCCCAGGAAGAACCCTTCCCGGCCTACGAGGATTCTGATGCAGATGAATCCATTCCCTCTGCCTCTCCTCCTGAGGATATTTCTTTCGGGGAAATTCTCCACTCCATGAGAGAGCATTTTCAGTGGCAGGGCCAGGATTTCTCCGACTCCAGGAAAAGGCTTCGGACCTTCCTTAAGTTACCCCAGCACAGGCCTTTAGCTATTCCCCCAGTGTTAGATGTACTGGATGATGTGTTCTCAGACTCCAGTACTTCTCCTGATTCTCTTCCTCCTGCTCCTGTCAAGCCAGGCAGATATTACAGGGTTCCTGAAACTCATAAACATCTCTTTAAGGCCCACTCTGTTGATCTAGAAACTATTTCTCAGGGGCCCAAAGGAGTGGTCACTTCCTCGGCCAAGAATCCTTTACCTGCAGACAGGGAATCTGGGTCCCTGGAGAGGTGGGGTAAAAATGTTTATACCTCTTCCACCCTTGCCATGAGGGCTCTAAACTGTCTCTTTCATATGTTTCAGTATCAGGATTTCCTGATGGATGATTTGCAGAAAATGTTAGCCTCTCCTGAGCCTTTAGATAGAAAGGCATTGCAGAATTTGGTTCATAACACTCAGCAGGTTAGCAATCATTTTCTTCAGTGTGGTTATGATGCATTGGAAGCTTCATGTAGGGCAGCTATGACAGGGGTGCGTCATCGTGACATGCTTGGTTGAAAGAACAGTCATTGCCAGATCATGTTAAAGCAAAGCTTCTAGATGCACCTCTGTAAAAAGACAAGCTATTTGGTGCTAATGCACAGGGTGTGTTGAAATCGATTGAGGAAAAGGCTAAATCAGTACAAACAGTCAAAGATTTCCTCCAGGTTCAGCCACCAAGGTTCAGCAGGAATTGGCCTTCGAAGAACTGGTCCTTTCCAGACACTGAGAAGTTTCAAAGGGGAAAAAGCAGGCGTGCTCGAGGTAGAGGGCAATACTGAGGCTCCTACAGGGGGCGCCAATGGCAACCAACTATCCAGAGAAGTGGCGCAGGGACTCCTACTGCTCCACAGGGACAATCACAATGACTTAACTTTGACAACGCCAACCAAGGCTCAAAGAGAAGCACCTTTAGGCGGAAAGTTATCCTTATTTTCAGAAAATTGGCACGTTTTTACAAAGGACGGATGGATTTTGGACATAATAGACAAGGGTTACAGGTTCCACTTCCATACCTTACCAACAAGACAAGGCATGCCAAACCTGCCACAGAATCAAAGGGCAGAGGCACTCATACAAGTTTCAAAGCTGCTACAAATCAAAGCTGCTACAAATCAAAGCTATAGAAAAGGTTCCTCCTCAGGAACAAGGACAGGGATTCTACTCAAGACTGTTCCTTGTTCCAAGAAAAGAAAAACAATGGAGACCTATACTGGACTTGTCCGCTCTAAACACTTTTCTCATTGTGCCAAAATTCAAAATGCTGACGTTACAGCAACTTCTTCCCATGTTGGGCAAGGGGTCTTGGCTGGTAACTCTGGACCTCAAGGAGGCATACCTGCATGTCCCAATCAGACACAGCTGCAGAAGATTCCTCAGATTTCTTGCAGGGTCAGAGCATTATCAATTCTCAGCATTGCCTTTTGGCTTATCTACTGCGCCCAGAGTATTCACGAAATGCCTGGCATCAGTAATTGCACATTGCAGACTTCAGGGGATACAAATATACCCTTATCTGGACGATTGCCTTATACAAGTGGACAGCAAGCAAGACTTGATAAGAAACTTGGACTATGTCATTCACTTGCTACAGGCTTTGGGATACACAGTCAATATTCAAAAATCAAGACTACTGCCATCCCAACAAATAATCTTTCTAGGAGCCAAACTGGACACAAATTCACAAATGGCTTTCCTCACAGAAGAAAAACAAGATCAATTACCAGATTACTTCAAAAGCCTAGCAAAGCACACCCAGATGACTGCAAGGAAAATCCTACAGGCCCTGGGTTTCATGGCATCTTGCATTCTTCTGATTCCACTGGCAAGACTACACATGAGAAAACTACAATGGTACCTAAAAAGTTTATGGTCTCAACACAGCCACAGGTTAGAAGCAGTTATTCCACTCATTCCATGTCTACAAAAGGAATTTTTGTGGTGGGCACAAGCAAGCCAGCTAAACAAAGGCATGTCCTTCAGCAAACCTCAAGCAAGCCAAACCATTAAAACAGACGCCTCCGATCATGGATGGGGGGCGCACATGGAAGGGAGATGCATTCAAGGGCAATGGGCTCCCCGGGAATTGCATCTGCACATCAATCAAAAAGAGATGCTGGCAGTGATTCATGCATTCGAGGCCTTCAGAAAATTTCTTCAGCAAGGCCATCTGCTGATAAGGACAGACAACACCACTGTTATGTGGTACATAAACAAGCAGGGAGGCACCCATTCTTACCCCCTCTGCAGACTAGCAATGACTCTTTGGGAAAAGTCCCTGAAACTGAACATACAGTTGCAATCCCAGTTTGTTCCAGGCAAGGACAATGTTCTGGCGGACAGTCTAAGCAGAAACATTATGGACCCGCACGAATGGATGTTGCATCCAGACATTTTTTCACAAATAACTCGTGCATGGGGGAGGCCGGACATAGATCTCTTTGCCTCACACCACAATCATCATCTGAAAAAGTTCTGCTCAAGGACACACCATCCTCAAGCCTGGAGAATAGATGCTCTCTCCTTCAGCTGGAATTCTCTAACAATCTATGCATTCCCACCTCTGCCATTAATGACCAAGGTGTTACTGAAGATCAAAGCAGAACAACCGAAAGGCATTTTGATAGCTCCAGACTGGCCAAGGCAGCACTGGTACCCATTACTAAGGAGCATAACTCGCACCAAGCCGTGGCCCCTGCCTTTATGGCCTCTGCTTATAACTCAGCACAATTACAGGACTGTTCATCCAAATCTGCAAACATTGCATCTGACAGCTTGGAGGGTTCCATGATTTCTCCCCATATATCTCTCTCCAAAAAAGTTCAAGAGATCCTACTGGAAGCACGCAGGCCTTCCACCAGAAAAACTTATTCAGCCAAATGGAAGAGGTTCTGGAGTACCTCAGGGTTCAGTCCTGGGGCCGCTCTTGTTTGGCATCTACTTCTCTGAAGTACAGGTCAACACTAAGGGACTCTGGCTAACAAAGTTTGCAGATGACTGCAAACTGGGAGCCATTATTGAATCCCCAAATGATGTGGATACTCTACAAAAGGGCCTTACAGAAACAGATGCTTGGTGCCAGAGCCATGGGCTCAAGCTCAATGCCAAGAAATGTATTGTTATCCCCTTTGGGAAAAAACATGTATCCATGAATTACCATATAGGTGGCAGTACACTAAACACAGAAAGTGTGATAAGAGACTTAGGGACACAGGTGGACAGTGGTCTCGCCTTCGATAACCACATTGCCACAACAGTCAGGAAATCCTTCTATGTGGCACACCTCATCATGAAGGGCTTTTCATCCAGAAAAAAGGAGGTCATTGTCCCACTGTACTCATCCCTCATTAGACCCATTATAGAATACAAAGCCCCATTTGGTATGCACCTCTCAAGACATCTGCAACAACTGGAAAGGCCTCAGAAATACCTCACTAAAAGAATCACAGGCCTAAAGCAGATGCCCTATGCTGACCCTTAAAAACTCCAGCTATACTCTTGTCGCATATCGCCTACTCAGAGGCGATCTCTGCTTAACATACAAGGCCATGTCAAACCCAGAGCTGTTGGACATGCTACACTTAAAGAAATCCCAATCCCTCAGAGCTACACGCCCAGGGATCTAAACCTTGTCATCACAATAAACAAAACATGTTGGAGGGATAGGTTCCTGACCCAGAGACTCCCCAGACTCTGGAATAGATTGCCCATACATGTCAAGCAGAGTGCCTCTTTGGACCTCTTCAAGAGGAACCTTGACGATTGGATGGGAGAAAGGAAATTCACCCCAGGGATCACGTCAGTCGCCCTGCTAGACAGGGGTCCAGGAAAGTAAATAATGTGGGAAGAAATAGCCAGGGAATTGTTATGGCTAGACTTGTATAGGCCCTAGGGCTGATAGCCTAGTACCAACCTATGAACCTATGAACATCTGGAATGCCAACAAAGGACAGGATGCATCAGTAATGAACATCCCACAGATTCTAGAATACTTTGCAGAAATGCTTCACAATGGCCTTTCATATTCTTCTATAAAAATACACGCTTCAGCAATTTCAGCAAAATACAGTTGTGATCCACCTGTGTTTTCACATTTCTAAGAGGGATAAAGAATATCAAACCTCCAAGAAAACCACCAGTGCCTGCATGGGACCTCAATTTCGTCTTGGAAAAATTAACTCTTCCTCCTTTTGAGCCAGCAGCATCTTCAGAATTGCAGTTTCTCCTTTTGAGCCAGCAGCATCTTCAGAATTGCAGTTTCTCTCCTGGAAAACAGTTTTCCTGTTGGCAATTACTTCAGCAAGAAGAGTCTCTAAAATACAGGCCCTCATGGCAGTACCTCCATTTCTCATTTTCCATCAGGACAGAGTCTCTTTAAGAACCAATCCTTCATTCATGCCAAAAGTGATATCCAGGGATGTCCTTCAAGGATGCATCTGCAGTCCTTACAAATGGGTTGTCCTGTCGTCAGGCAGCCCTTCGGTCGGCCGGATTCCAAAGTCTGGGTCTGGCCTTGGCTGATGTCGCACTCCACCCGACGTCATAGCTGCAGTTATTCGGGTATAAAGGCATCAGCCGATGCCATCTTCCTCAGTCTTTCTTGCCGTGGCGCCAAGCAGAAGCTGTTCGCAAGTGCCGGTCGGTCAGAACCAGAGATTACTACTACCGAATACTTCTACTACTACCGAAGACTTCTAAAAAGCTAAGTACCCCGTTGGGGACTCTTTCTTGCCTCAGCCGATGTCAGAAAAAGTGAATAACTGTTTAACTTGTGGGGAAACAAATACCTCCTAAAGATTTCCACTCTTACTGCTTACCTTGTTTAGGCCCAGACCACGACGTAGCAGCTTGTCTAGCCTGTGCTTCTTTTAACCGACGGACGCTTAGACGTCGGTCGGAATTTGCTGAGGAGTTTTTCGGCTCTGCTTTTGCTTACATTATGCCGTCGGATCCTCCGACTACGCAAATAACTAAAAAGCGCAAGGAAAAGGACCGACACTCGCGGTCCGCGGTTTCGGCCGAAACCACGGTTAAGCCAACTGCGAGTGTCTCGGTTTCGGCTGAAACCGAGCCCACGGTTCTTCCTTCAGCCGAAAGCTTACCTCCTACTGAGGCCTCATCCAACCTGGTTGAATCGGCTACTGCAATCCCACCTGCTCTTGCAGGTTCCCAGGATTTATCTGATACTATCCCCTTGGATATTTCAACCCCTGCACGTGGAGCTGCTAGGCCACTTGCAACCATGTCGATTAAGGCCTTTGCTAGGGCTAAAGCAGCTAAATCTACCAAAACTGTGCCTGCTAAGACCCCCTGTCACAGGCCTAGCTCTAGTTCACAAATGCTTAGTCTAGCAGAGGATCTCATTTCTTTGATCCGGGGATCCCAGCCACACCCAGACAGGGCCTCTCACCCACCTCCAGAGAAGAGGCCTAGAGCAGAGCACCCTGAGCCAGTTTCTACAGATGACTCCTCTGATGATTCAGATAATTCAAACCCTCCAGAGGGCCCTTTTTCCCCTTATGAAGACTCTGATGCTGAAGAGTCCATTCCTTCTGCCTCTCCGCCTGAGGAATTTTCCTTTGGGGAAACCTTGCATGCTATGAGGGAACAATTTCAATGGCAGGGCCAGGATTTTTCAGACTCTAGAAAAAGGCTTAGGACCTTTCTGCATTTACCACAGCATAGGCCTTTAGCCATCCCTCCAGTTCTTACTGTTGTGGATGATGCATTTAATGATGCTTGTACTGCTCCTGATTCTCTTCCTCCGGCCCCTGCTAAGCCCGATAGGTACTACAGGGTTCCGGACACACATTATCATTTGTATAAGGCTCCTTTTGCAGATCCCGAAACTATCTCCCAGGGACCTAAGGCTGTAGCAGCTACCTCTGCCAAAAAACCCCTCCCCTCTGAAAGGGAATCCAGGTCCTTAGAGATGGGGTAAAAAAGTTTACACTTCTGCTACTCTTTCAGCTAGGGCCTTGAACTGTCAATTCCACATGATCCAGTATCAAGAATTTATGTTAGACCAGTTAACTAAAAAGCTGTCCTCGGATGAACCATTAGACAAAAAATCTGTTCAGGAAATGGTACATAACATTCAGCAGGTCAGTAACCATTCCTTAAAATGCAGCTATGATGCACTGGAGGCTTCCTTTAGATCAGCCATGACTGGCACAGTGATCAGAAGACATGCATGGTTAAAAGAGCAGTCCTTACCAGACCATGTTAAATCAAAGCTCCTAGATGCTCCCATGGACAAGCTCAATTTGTTTGGCTCTCCTGCACAGCAGGTGCTGAAGAAGATAGAAGAGAAGGCAAAATCTGTCCAGACAGTCAAGGATTTCTTGCAGGTCCAACCTCCAAGGTTTAGCAGGAATTGGCCCTCCAAGAATTGGTCCTTTCCAGACACCTCCAGAGCTCAGAGAGGCAGGAATAGGCGCTCAAGAGGCAGGGGTCATCCCAGAGGTGCCTACAGGGGACGTCAGTGGCAGGCTAACAACCAGCGAGGTACAGCCACAGATACAGCCACCACCACTACTACAGGACAATCACAGTGACTTGGCTCTGGCACCGCCTACCAGGGAACAACTAGAAGCACCCTTAGGTGGGAAGCTAGCCTTATTTTCAGTAAACTGGCATTATATCACAGGAGACAAGTGGATTTTACAGACAATAGACCAAGGTTACAGGTTTCACTTCCATACTCTACCAAGGAAGAGAGGAATGCCAAACCTACCTCCAAATCAAAAGGCAGAAGCTCTAAAACAAATAACTCACTTACTAAGGATGAGAGCTGTAGAAAAGGTACCATCTATGGAACAAGGACAAGGATTTTACTCCAGGCTCTTCCTGGTACCAAGAAAAGAAAACCAATGGAGACCTATTCTCGACCTGTCCGCTTTAAACACATACCTCATTGTCCCAAAATTCAAAATGCTGACCCTACAGCAGCTTCTTCCCATGTTGGGCAAGGAGTCTTGGCTGGTAACTCTAGATCTCAAGGAGGCATACCTGCACGTCCCCATACGACCAAATTGCAGAAGATACCTCAGATTTCTTGCAGGATCAGAGCATTATCAATTCTCAGCATTGCCCTTTGGCTTATCTACTGCCCAGAGTGTTCACGAAATGCCTGGCATCAGTAATTGCTCATTGCAGGCTTCAGGCAATTCAAATCTACCCTTACCTGGACGACTGCCTGTTACAAGCGGACAACAAAAACAAGCTAACAGAAGACTTGAAAAGGGTCATTTATCTACTGCAAGCCCTGGGATACACAGTCAATATAAAAAAGTCAAGGCTGATACCATCCCAAAGGATAACCTTTTTGGGTGCAGAGCTGGACACATCAAAACAAATGGCATTCCTAACAGTAGAAAAACAGGAGCAACTCCCTCTCTACTTCTTGGCATTAACAAAACAGAACCAGCTAACAGCAAGAAAAATCCTGCAAGCCCTGGGTTTCATGGCATCCTGCATAATATTGGTTCCACATGCCAGACTGCATATGAGAAAGTTACAGTGGTACCTAAGGAATTTATGGTCTCAGCACAAGCACAGCCTAGAAACCCAAATTCCAATAATCCCATGCCTGAAGCAAGAATTACAATGGTGGGCTCAGGCCTGTCAATCAAACAAAGGACTGCCCTTCCACAGCACTCAACCAAGCCAGACCATCACAACGGACGCCTCAGACCTCGGTTGGGGGGCGCACATGCTGGACAAGTGCATACAAGGCTTATGGACTCAAGACCAGCTACACCTACACATAAATCAGAAGGAAATGCTGGCAGTAAAACTGTCAATTCAGACATTCAGACCATTTCTTCGACAAGGTCAACTGTTGATAAGGACAGACAACACCACAGTTATGTGGTACATCAACAAACAGGGAGGCACACATCCGTACCCTCTATGCCGGATGGCAATGGACCTCTGGAATGTGGCCCTGAGCTTCAACATTCAGTTACAAGCAATTTTTGTGCCAGGAAAAGAAAACATACTAGCAGACATACTAAGCAGAACTACCACGGATGCCCACAAATGGATGCTGCATCCGGACATCTTCAAAACCATTACAGGAAAATGGGGACTACCAGAAATAGACTTATTTGCATCCCCACACAATCACCAACTGAAGAAATTCTGCACAAGGACGTACCACCCACTTGCTTGGAAGGTGGACTCCCTATCTTTCAGTTGGAAAAACCTGACAGCATATGCATTCCCACCACTTCCTTTGATGCACAAGGTGCTTCTGAAGATCAAAGAGGACCGTCCAAGGATCATTCTGATAGCTCCAGACTGGCCAAGGCAACATTGGTACCCATTATTGAGGAGCATGTCTCGGGAACAAATATGGCCTCTACCCCTAGTTCCCTTACTGTTAACACAGAACGACTACAACACCCTGCATCCAAACCTGAAAACACTGCAGCTGACTGCCTGGAACATTGCATAAGACCAAATAACCCAAATTTATCCCAAAGGGTTAAAGACATTATCTTGGAGGCTCGCAGACCCTCAACAAGAAAAAATTATTCAGCGAAATGGAAAAGATATCACATTTGGAGTACTGCAAAAGGAGAAAATGTGTCACTGGTAAACATAGCCAACATTCTGGAATACTTGGCAGAGCTCTTCCACAATGGCCTCTCCTATTCTTCCATCAAGATTCATGCATCAGCTATTTCAGCAGAATACAACTTGGATCCTCCAGTCTTCTCACATCCTCTGCTGAGGCAGTTTCTGAGAGGAATTAAAAATGTAAAACCACCTAGAAAGCCACCATTGCCAGCTTGGGACTTGAACTTTGTGCTAGAAAAGTTGACACTTCCACCTTTCGAGCCAGCAGCAACAGCAGAATTACAGTACTTATCATGGAAAACTGCTTTCCTGCTTGCAATCACTTCAGCAAGAAGGGTTTCTGAACTACAGGCATTAATGGCAGTACAGCCCTTCCTGATCTTCCATCAAGATAGAGTGTCCATGAGAACAAATCCTACTTTTATGCCAAAGGTGGTCTCCAGGGTATCCTTAAACCAGGCTATCCACCTGCCTACATTCTTCCCAATCCACAGAACAGGGAGAAAGACTGTTGCATACCTTGGATGTACATAGGCAATTACTACTACCTGGACAGGACCAAGAGCAATAGAAAAACTGACCAGCTACTGGTAGCATATGCAACAGGAATGGAAGGAAGAGCAATTTCAAAACAGACAATCTCTAAGTGGATAGGAAATTGCATTAGATTCTGTTACTCTTACCATGGGAAGAAAACTCCAGAAAACATCAGACCTCACTCTACAAGGGCTACAGCCACTACCACAGCTTTCTCAGGAGTGGCTACAAAAGACATTTTAGAGGCTGCTACTTGGAGCTCCGTGCATACATTTGCCAAGCATTATAATTTACCATTATACTCCAGATCCCGAGCAGGTTTTGCCACTGCTGTTTTGCAAGGGATCTTAACTACACCATAATCAAATCTCTCCTCCTCCCCCAGTTTGGCTATGGTATTCTACCCATTTGTAAGGACTGCAGATGCATCCTTGAAGGACATAGTACAGTTTTTTACCTACCATAAATGTAGATGTCCGATAGGCATGCATCTGCAGTCAGGATTACCCTCCCTTCCCTCTGAGGTACTCCTAGGGTATTTACCCATCTTCTAGCTAGCTGGGGGAATCTATTATGGTGTATTTGTTTGTATATATGTATATACATGTTTATTTTTATTTGCTCTCTTTTATTTGGAAACTTTTGCAATTATCCAAATTTAGCCTTCCTAGAGGGCTCCTGGCATCTGGGGCAAGAAACACTGAGGAAGATGGCGTCGGCTGATGCCTTTATACTCGAATAACTGCAGCTATGACGTCGGGTGGAGTGCGACATCAGCCGAGGCCAGACCCAGACTTTGGAATCCGGCCGACCGAAGGGCTGCCTGACGACAGGACAACCCATTTGTAAGGACTGCAGATGCATGCCTATCGGACATCTACATTTATGGTAGGTACAAAACTGTACTTTTCTCTAAACCAAGCAATTCACCTGCCTACTTTCTCTCCCAGTCCTCAAAGGAGAAAAGCTTTTGCACACTTTGGACATACACAGACAATTGCGCTACTACTTGGATAGAACAAAGGCCAACAGAAAGTCTGACCAACTATTTGTAGCCTACGCTCCCGGGGTACAAGGAAAGGCAATTTCCAAACAAAGAATTTCAGAATGGATTGGAAACTGCATCAGATTCTGCTACTCTTTCCATGGAAAAAGTGTGCCAGCCAATATCATTCCACACTCCACCAGAGCTACAGCCACCTCCACAGCCTTTCTAAGAGGGGTGGCTACAAAGGACATTCTAGAAGCTGCTACATGGAGCTCCGTGCATACATTTTCCAAACATTACAACCTGATTTTATATTCCAGATCCCGAGCAGACTTTGCTTCTGCAGTCCTGCAGGGCATTTTAGCTACACCATCCTTATCTTAGATCCTACCACCCCCAGCTTGGCTATGGTGTTCAACCCATATGTCAGGACTGCAGTTGCATTCTTGAAGGACATAGTACAGTTTTGTACCTACCATAAATGTAGATGTCCGATAGATATGCAACTGCAGTCAGGTTTTCCCTCCCTCCTACCCCTCTGTAATTATCTTTTTTGGGTCCACTCCCCCTTTTCCAAATTAGCTGGGGATAGCATTTATGGTGTATCTGTTTGTTTATTACTGTTGTGCATGTCTGGAATTTTATCCATTCTCTAAATTTAGCTTTCCTTGGAGGGCACCTGGCATCTGGGGCAAGAAACACTGAAGAAGATGGCGTTGGCTGATGCTTTATACCCCAGCCGCTCTGACGTCGGGGAGGAGGCGACATCAGCCGATGCCGGACCCGGACTTTGGAATCCGGCCGACCGAAGGGCTGCCTGAGGCAGGACAACCCATATGTCAGGACTGCAGTTGCATATCTATCGGACATCTACATTTAGTAGGTACAAAACTGTACTTTTCACATGTTGAAATATCAGCAATTCCTAATGTCTCAATTAAAACAAAAAATGAGCACACATTCTGAACAGTCTGAATTCAAGGAAATGCAGGATCTGTTGCATGCAGCTGAACAGGTGGGCAAACATACTTTACAATATGGATTTGATTCATTGGAAGCTTCCTGTAGAGCAGCTGTTACTGGCTCTGTCATACGTAGACATGCTTGGTTAAAAGAACAAAACCCTTCCTGATCATGTTAAAGCTGAATTATTGGATGCACCTTTACAGCAGGATGTATTATTTGGTGTCAAAGCAGAAGAGGTTTTAAAGAAAATGGAGGATAAGGCAAAGTCTATGCAGATGGTCAGGGATTTTTTGCAGGTACAACCCCCTAATTTCAGCAGAAATTGGCCAACAAAAAACTGGTCCTTTCCAACTTCTGACAGATCACAGAGGGGCAAATACAGATGCCCAAGGGGCAGAGGTCAGTCATAGGGCCCTTACAAACCTCGCCAATGGGGTTCTGCTACCCAGAAAGGAGGAGAAGACAGGCCCCAAGCTAGCAGAAGACAAACACAATGACTCAATCCTCAAACTACCAAGCAAATCTCTCCTGGCAGCTCCCTTGGGAGGAAAATTAGCATTTTTTGCAGACAACTGGCACATCATCACAAAAGACAAATGGGTCCGAAACATTGTCTCTCAAGGATACAGATTCCACTTTCGTACCTTACCAAGGATAAGAGGAATGCCAAACCTGCCACCAAATCAATGGGCAGAGGCACAAAAGCAAATTACAGCTCTCATGGACATGACAGCCATTCAACAGGTACCTACACAGGAGCAAGGACAAGGATTTTACTCGAGACTCTTTCTAGTCCCAAGAAAGGACAAAGCATGGAGACCCATTCTGGATCTTTCAATTCTGAACACCTATCTGCAAGTACCAAAATTCAAGATGCTAACACTACAGCAGCTTCTTCCCATGCTGGGCAAGTATGTTTGGCTAGTAACGTTGGACCTCAAGGAGGCATACCTGCATGTCCCTATCAGACAAAATTGCAGAAGATACCTCCACTTTATTGCAGGTTCAACACATTATCAATTCTCTGCACTGCCCTTTGGCTTATCTACTGCGCCCAGGTCTTCACAAAATGCCTGGCACCAGTAATTGCGTACTGCAGACAAAGAGGAATTCAAATATACCCATACCTAGACGACTGCCTTATTCAAGCAGAAAGCAAGGACATTCTTTTAAAGCATCTGGCGTTTGTCAAACACCTAAGTTGCCTAGGGTACACTGTAAACGAAAAGAAATCAAAACTAGTGCCCTCACAAAACATAATATTCCTGGATGCCAGCTTGAATACAATGGCCCAGGTGGCTTATCTCAAGCCAGACAAGCAACAACAGCTGATTCAATATTTCAAAATAATGGCAATAAAGACCCAACTCCCTGCAAGAAAAATTCTGCAGGCCTTGAGATTCATGGCATCTTGCATACTACTAATACCATTTGCAAAACTGCATATGAGGAAATTACAATGGTACCTGAAAAGTGTATGGACTCAGCACAGCCACAGCTTGGAAACAATGATACCACTCATTCCCTGCCTTCAACAGGAGTTTCTGTGGTGGGCACAGGCATGTCACCTCAACAAGGGTCAGCCTTTCACCTTACCCACAGCCAGGCAAAGTATGACAACAGATGCATCGGACTATGCCTGGGGAGCACACATGGCAGGACAGTGCATTCAGGGCAAATGGACTACAGATCAGAGGCATCTGCATATCAATCAAAAAGAAATGCTAGCAGTACAGAATGCCCTAACAGCTTTCAAGGACCTTTTACACCCAGGACAACTAATAATAAAAACGGACAATACCACAGTAATGTGGTACATAAGCAAGCAAGGGGGCACACATTCCTACTCTCTATGCAGGCAAGCAATGACCTTGTGGAACACTGCACTGTCTTACCAGGTTCAATTACAAGCACAATTCCTGCCAGGAAAGAAAAACACATTGGCAGACGACCTAAGCAGAAACATCATGGATTCACACGAGTGGAAACTAGATCCACAAGTGTTTGCAGTGATAGCTCAAAAATGGGGACGCCCAGACATAGATCTGTTTGCAAGCCCCCACAACTGCCAACTTCAAAAATTTTGCACAAGGACATTCCATCCACAAGCTTGGAAAGTGGATGCCCTCTCATTCAGTTGGAAAACATTAACAGTGTATACCTTTCCTCCACTGCCTCTTCTAGCAAAGGTACTGCTGAAAGTCAGATTAGAGAGGCCACAAATGATACTCGTTCGTTGCACCAGACTGGCCACGCCAGCATTGGTATCAAATTCAAAGGAATATGGCCCACGGCCCACCATGGATTTTGCCACAAATTCCTCACCTGCTCACCCAGCGAGACGGTCAGATTCTACACAGCCAACTCAAGACTTTAAACCTGGCTGCATGGCAAATTACCTAAACAACCAGCCAACACCTCTATCCAAAGCTGTTATGGATGTCATTCTGGAGGCCAGGAGGCCCAGCACCAGGAAAACTTATTTAGACAAATGGAAAAGATTTTGCGCCTGGTACCAGGCTAAAGGCCAAAATCCCCTTGATCCAAACATTCCTCAGATTCTACAATATTTAACTGAGATGTTGCACAAAGGACTTTCCTTTTCATCTATTAAGATCCACGCCTCAGCAATTTCAGCTCATTACAACACGGATCCTCCTTTATTCTCACATCCACTCCTAAGACAGTACCTCAAAGGGGCTAAGAACATAAGACCGCCAAGGAGAGCACCAACACCTACTTGGGATCTCAACTTTGTTCTGGAAAAGATTACACTGCCGCCCTTTGAACCAGCTTTTTCAGTTGGTTTAAAAGTTCTTTCATGGAAAACTGCCCTGCTACTAGCAATAACCTAAGCTAGAAGAGTCTCAGAGCTACAGGCACTAATGGCAGTGGAGCCTTACGTTACTACTTGGATAAAACTAAGGCTTTCAGAAAAACTGACCAGCTCTTTGTAGCCTATGCTACAGGATCACAAGGAAAAGCTATCTCAAAACAGACCATTTCTAAATGGATAGGATATTGCATACGTTTCTGCTGCACGCATCATGAGAAACCGGTACCTGCTAACATTAGGTCCCACTCCACCAGGGCTACAGCTACATCAGCAGCCTTTCTCAGGGGAGTGCCAACCAAGGATATTTTGGAAGCTGCAACTTGGAGTTCAGTGCACACCTTCACCAAACACTATCACTTACCTCTATATTCTAAGACTAGAGCTGGTTTTGCCACTGCAGTTTTGCAGGGCCTACTAGCTTCTTCTAACCCTGTTTAACTCCACCTCCCATCCTTAGCTTTGGGATTCAACCCAAGTGTGATGACTGCAGCAGGGTAACACGATAAACATAGTACAGTTTTGTACCTACAGTAAATGTAGATGTTCGAGTGTTCACCCTGCTGCAGTCCAGGTTACCCTCCCTCCCTCCATCCCCTCTGAACTAGCTGAACTTATCTCTACCACTCTATCCTAAACTACCTATTTGCTTGTGCCTAAAGGTATTGTTTTTTATTTTATCCTACATATTATATATATATATATATATATATATATATATATATATATATATATATATATATATATATATATATATATATATATATATATATATCTATATTTTGCCTACCTATTGGGGGCACCTGACATCTGGGGCAAGAAAAACTGAAGAACATGGTGTCTGATACCTCTTCTATACCCCTGGCGCACTGACGTCAGGGAAGAAGCGACAGCAACCGACGCCGGACCAAGACTTTGGAATTCAGGCCGACTGCGGGACCGCCTGCAGCAGGGTGAACACTCTAACATCTACATTTATGGTAGGTACAAAACTGTACTTTGTGGGGGCTAATGGTGCTTGTCTGGGTCTATATCATGAAATCGAAAGACGTAAATATCGAATACGTAATGGTCGACACCTACTACTTGAAATACCTAAACATTGAACAACGTAAACATCGAGACTCGAAATGTCGAATGATTTTGTTTGGCCCAGCAAACAACACCCGGTGTGATAACGCCAAGAATGTAATATAAAACACACCCCACTGCAGTGCAACACGTCACTCAACTTACACTTCCAGTAACAGTTATAGCTAGCCTTAAATATATAATATATGTCCTAGTGCACATAAACTGAAATAAAGAGCATGTCCCCTACTAACAAAACCATACCTGAAGTAAACAAAGATATGTGAAAAAGTTGCACGGAAACTCTACACTATGTGAACGGTGCATGCTATCTACAGTCCATAGTATGTCACGTTATACCTTTAACAACATCGCAACAGCTCTGAGGAATTGGGCAGTACTATACTCCTGCCTATTACAAAGGACAGATTTCAAACGTCCCTCACATTCTATAGTCTTCATTTTCTTGGGTGACACGGCACATTGCAGACAGCAGCTGTAAACGTATCTTGTCCACCCTATTCTGCTCTTGTACTAAAACAGAGAGCACACAGGGTATATCAGAGATTCGCCTGCCAAGTAGACAACGTATTCTGCGGTGCCAACCCTCCACATGATTCTGTGTACGTGGCAGCCCATGATCATTTAGACTAGATGCATTCCAGAATACAATCTGATACATTTGAGGGAATCTACTAACGACTACTGAACGAGTAAACTGCTTACGTACATGGCCCAACACAAAAACATCAGAAAATTAATTTAACAGTTCTTTACCCTCCACAGGAAAGGTTTTACATAGCTGTTTAAGTACTGGTACAACTTCATCCTCTGGCAGGAAACTCAGTGATCAGTTATTTCACAGCCCTTTGAAATTCTATGCATGTTCCGTACAATGTCGACAGTTGTAGCTGTGTACTTTACGCCATACACACTGCGAAAAGTGAAACAGGCAGCCTTTATTAATAACTTCACTAAAGTTAGCTGCAATACTTTTTATTGCAGCTAACTCAAAATCGCATAATAGGAACCTCACTTTTGGTAAGTTCAACCGTGTGCATAATGTAAGCAAGCATTCCCACATAAAATTATACACTTTAAAGGATTTCTTTGTCATTAGTGCATATAATAAAGGTAAACATTTTCTATTATTACGATCCATGATGGCATGTATACTATATAACTGCCTACAGAACTTCCCCTTAGTCAGAAACACACCACCATCCATGAACCACATTTTACTGTCACATAGATCCAGTAAGTTTTCCTGAGTGGTGAATACCAACACATGCAAATTAGAATATACATCCACCTTACGTTCCTGAATAAAGCTAGATTCGTTTAGCTTAAATTTATATAACGAAATGGAAGCTAGACAAGTAGTAGGCTTTACATTCATTAATAGACGTTTACGTCTTACTCTATTCACAGGTTGTAACAGGGACCTACGTGTAGGTAATGTGACTACACTCTCCAAGGAAGAACTAGCCAACACATCGCCAACTAACAGGGCAGGAGTTGCTCTACAATCTCTGGACATGTTTTTCAGCTTCGCACAGGCATTGTACTTATCTATCTCTGTTGCATCTGGAAAATGCTGATGTACCGTGGACTCATTCCATTCTGTTACAGCCCTACCCTTACACTTATGGCTTTGCTTTAGATGACAACACCAGTACCTCTTATTTTTCACAACCTTTTCTAAGACGTACAGATATCCTTCAATCACAAGCATATCCCTTCCCTTTTGTGAATCCACATGCTCGCACACATTACCTATCACACCAGGTCCTGTTTTGTCAGCGTTAGCCATAGCTGCTACCGGTATAATGGGTATGCACGCCAAACTAGTCTACATACTTATACAATCTGTTATGTTATAATAATTTACACCATGATACTTCCATGTTATTAAAGATATCTTCATTTTTATACATTATATCTTATTATAATGTAATTAAAACATAATATCCACAAATACTAATTTACATATACTGAGCAACTTGTGAGTGACGTTTCACATTGAGTACGTGAAATGGCCAACTAAAACATTTCTGTGTTTTCCGATATTTACTGCTTTCGACGTTTAGGTATTTCGACAAATAGGTGTCGACCATTACGTATTCGATATTTACGTCTTTCGATTTCATGATATAGACCCTGCTTGTCCCCCTGCAAAAACATAGATTTTTTTTCCCTCTAATTTAACTAATGTAAAGTCTTGACCATATGAATTTCGAGTTTCCAAAAACTCAATCATATAAACCCATAGACACAATACATATAGTATACAGAAATTGCAGATGTGCAATAAAATCCAGATTTGCGTACAATGAACGGTTGCATTCACATTGCATTGTAGAGTTTAATTCCTATTAAATTGTTACTAACTGCGATGGATATGTGTGCAAACTTCATTTAGATTCAGGACAGAAAAATATAATAGTTTGCATACTATATACAGAGCTGCATTTATATTGAAATGTGCAGAATTACTTCTCAAGAATATTCTGTTATAGTGCAGCAAGAGGCTGTTTATAAAAATTTTGTGTTGGCAAGAATTATTTGGTATGGCTTCAGATGAATACCCCCCCCCCCCCCCAAGCATAAATTTAGTATGGATGGATACTAAGGACTGTGATTTATCTTTCCTTGTATGCATGTGTAGTGTGTGGCATCCGTAGATGTTGTTCGTGTTTCACTGTTGCAGTCATCACACCCGAGCTATCGCTTGCAGGTAGCCCTCAGTTGGCCCGAATACCAGAGACTTAGTATTTCTGCGTCGGATGCTGTCGCTCCAGGACTGTCGTCAGGGGTATAAAAACAGGCAGCCGACACCATTACATCAGTCTTTCTTGCCGAGGAGCCCGAAGCAGACGCAGTTGGCAAGTGCCGGTCGGCCGCTACCTGAATTTTCGTTTACAAATTGAATAATCCTGAAGTCTTCTAAAGCTAAGTACCCTGTTGGGGATCCTTTCTTCTTGCTGCAACCGATGGCAGAAAAAATTAACAATTGTCTTGCCTGTGGAAAGCAAATACCTCACAGAGATTTTCATTCTTACTGCGTCACCTGTTTAGACCCAGAGCACGACATAGCTCGCTGTCGGTTTTGTGCCTTTTTTAACGCCCGAACCATTCGTCATCTGGCTCCCTTTGTCACTAACTTCTTTCGCTCTCTATCTCCGTATTCTGAAATGGCTTCGGTAAGCCATCCGACTACCGATATTCTGAAAAAAAATGCAAGGATAGAGACAGACTGCATTGGTCCAAAGCTGCTGACGCCACTTACGTTAAGCTAGTCGCCAGTTCACCGGTACTCAGTGAGGTGCTTTCGCAGTCCCTGATGCCTGCTTCAGTGGATTCGCAGGCCTGTACTGCGACCCATTTGGAGTCCATTATGTCACGAGACACTATTTTGACTGTGGAACCTGCGGATGTCTCTACCTTGGATGGGTCCAGAGCCGCTGTGCAGGCACCAGCTTCTGAGGCAGTTCTTCGCTCAACCGATGTTTGACTCAGACTGCTACCTTTTCAACCAAAACTACCAAGTTTCTTAGGCCCAGAGTACGCACTTTGCCTAGAAAACCAACAACCAAAGCGCATGCACCTGCTCCCATGCCACAAAAACAAAAACTGATTAGGGGAAGTCAGCTTTCCCCTGCAAAGAGAAAGAGACCAGTCCCCTTCAGCTTCTATAGACCAGGAGTCCAATGACTCTGAGAATTCTGATTATGAAGACATGCCCTTATCTGCTTATGAGGACTTAGATGCAGAGGAATCCATTCCCTCTGCCTCCCCTCCAGAGGATTAGTCTTTTAGTGAAACCTTGCTTACCTTGAGAGCATTTCCACTGGGAATGCCAAGACTATCCTCCGTCCAAAAAGAGAGAATTCCTAGAGTTGCCTCAGCACAGGCCTTTAGCAATACCCCCTATCCTGGATGTTGATGTTTTTATGGAATCCAGTCTTACTCCTGACACTTTACCTTCTAACCCTAGGAAACCAGGCAGGTACTACAGAGTACCTGACACTCACAATTTTTTTTTCAAGAATCCTACTGTTAACCCAGATATCACTTCCCGGGGGCCTAAAGGTATCAAGACTACTTACAGCCAAGAATCCCACCCCTTCAGACAGGGATTCCAGAGCTTTGGACAGATTGGGTAAGAAGGTATATACCTCTGCAACTGTTGCTATTAGAGCATTGAATTGTCAGTGTCACATGCTGACATACCAGCAGCATATTATTGAACTTATTAAACAAAAAGTGGCAACCTTTACAGACTGTGCAGAAAATAAAGAATTGCAGGAGCTTGTGCACTGTGCAAGCCAAGTCAGTAAGCATACTTTGCCTTGTGGCTTTGATGCCCTAAAAGCATCTTGCCGGGCAGCAGTCATTGGATCTGTACTCAGAATACATGCTTGGCTCAAGGAGCAGACTTTGCCAGACCATGTCAAATCAAAGTTGCTAGATGCTCCTTTGAACAAGGACAGTTTGTTTGGAACCAAAGCAGAAGAGGTTCTTAAAAAGATGGAAGAAAAAGCTAAGTCTATGCAGACTGTTAAAGAATTTTTACAAGTGCAACCCCCTAGATTCAGTAGGCATTACCCTTCCAAACACTGGTCCTTTCCAGTTCCCTCCAGGCCTTCTCAAACCAGACCCAGGGGAAACCGACCACCCAGACTACAGTCTCAGGGTATGGCGAGATCTAAGCACTGGAGTGCCCCCACCTCTAAAGGAGGGAGTGGTAAGTCACCTCCTTATGGAAAAAACTCACAATGACTTCTTTACTCCACTCCCCAGCCCTGCCCAGTTGCTTGTGCCCCTAGGAGAAAAACTTGCCCTTCATGTAAAAAATTGGATGTCCATCACACAAGACCGGTGGGTCCTCATCATTGTATCCCAGGGGTACAAATTTTATTTCCATTCACTTCCAACCCCAAGCGGTTTTCCAGACCTTCCTCCAAACCAGTGCCCAGAGGCTCAAAGCCAAGTAGCTTCCCTGCTCAGTATCGGAGCTATTCAACCAGTTCCAGTAGAACAGTGGGGTCAAGGATTTTACTCCAGACTCTTCCTTGTACCCAGGAAAGAGGTGATGGTGCCCAATCCTGGATTTTTCAATTCTCAACACCTTCCCGGTGGTGCCAAACTTCAAAATGCTTACCCTGCAACAGCTTCTTCCTATGCTAGCCAAGGATGCCTGGTTAGTCACCCTATACTTAAAAGAAGCCTATCTGTACATCCCCATAAGGGAGTCATGCAGGAAGTTTCTATATTTCAGGGCAGGATCTATGCATTATCAGTTCTCTGCACTTCCCTTTGGCTTATCTACTGCACTCAGAGTTTTCACAAAATGCCTGGCTCCAGCCATTGCATACTGCAGGCAGAGAAATATCCAAATTTATCCATACTTGGACTGCCTGATTCAGGCGGACAGTCAGGAATTGTTGTTGCAACACCTGACATTTGTGAAACATCTTCTCACTTCCTAGGGTATGCCATCAACGAAAAGAAATCAAAGCTGGTACCCAGTCAAAAGATTGTATTCCTGGGAGCAAGCTTGGACACAACATCACAGATGGCATTCCTCACTTCAGAAAAACAAGTCTGTCTGATACGCTACTTCAAACAAATGGCCACCAGAACCCAGCTATCCGCAAGAAAAATACTGCAGGCCCTAGGGTTCATGGCCTCATGTATACTGCTAATTCGATATGCAAGACTGTATATGAGTCTTTGGTGCCAACATTCTCAGGACCTGGAAACAGTAATTCCTATCATACCCTGTCTAAGGACAGAGTTCCTTTGGTGGGCAGAAGCATGCTACCACAACAAGGTACTGCCCTTTTCTCAACCCCACACCGCCCAGACCCTAACCACAGACTCATCGGGTTATGCCTGGGGCGCACACATGGACAGCAAATGCATTCAGGGCCACTGGAGCCCAAGTCAAATTCATCAGCACATAGCTTTCAGATCCCTACTCTTTCCAGGACAACTGCTAATAAAATCGGACAACATCACAGTTATGTGGTACATCAAGCAGGGGGGATCCCGCTCCTACCCACCCTGCAGGTTAGCCATGGCCCTGTGGCACATTGCCTTGGACATGCAAGTACATCTGCAAGCTCAATTCCTGCCAGGCAAACAAAACTCACTGGTAGATGACGTAATCAGAAATCTCCTAACCCACACGAGTGGCAATTGGAGCCCGGCACCTTCAGCCTTCTGATTCAGAAATGGGGTACCCCAGAGGTGGATTTCTTTGCCTCCTCTTACAACCACCAACTCAGCAAATTCTGCACAAGGAATTCTCACAGCAGGGCCTGGAAAGTGGATGCCCTTTCTTTTCAGTAGGTAAATGTCTCAGTCTATGCTTTTCCCCTCTGCCCCTTCTCTCAAGAGTATTATTCAAGATAAGACAGGACAGACCAAGGACAATTCTGATTGCCCTGGACTGGCCACGCCAGCACTGGTACCCACTCTTGTGCAGCCTGTCACTGGTGCCATCCTGGCACCTACACCAGAACCCAACCCTGCTCTCGCAGCAGGAGGGACAGAGTTTGCATCCACAACTGCAAATCCTAAATCTTGCAGCCTGGCTTATTCCTTGAATTCTCCTCCAGCAGCCGTAAGCAAGCAGGTGCTAGATGTCATTCTTGAAGCCAGAAGACCCGGCACAAGAAAATCCTATACTGATAAGTGGAAAAGGTTTTACTCCTGGATTCTATCTAAAAGGGAGAGGACACAACTGCCCTCCCTGCCTCTAATCATGGATTACTTAGCAGATCTACTCCACAAAGGCCTGTCCTTCTCCTCCATTAAGATACATGCCTCAGCCATTTTGGCTCATTACAACACTGAACCACCTCTCTTCTCCCACCCTCTTATCAAACAGTTCCTGAGAGGGGCAAACAACTTAAGGGCACCAAGGAGAGCACCCACCTTTGCTTGGGACCTTAACTTTGTACTGGAAAAGCTCACGCTTCCCCCCTTTGAACCTGCTGCGTCAGCCGACTTAAAATCCCTCTCTTGGAAAACCGCCTTGCTTCTGGCCATCACTTCGGCTAGAAGAGTGTCTGAGCTACAAGCACATATGGTTGTGGAACCCTTCATTATTTTCCATGCTGACAGGGTTTCCCTCAGGGCTAACCCTTCCTTCATGCCTGAAGTGGTGTCCATTGCGGCTCTCAACCAGTGCATCCATTTGCCAACTTTCTTCCCTAATCCTCAAAATAAAGGGGAAAGGATCCTGCACTCTTTGGATGTACACAGACAGCTCAGATTCTACCTTGATAGGACTTAAGCCCTTCAGAAAATCTGACCAGTTACTAGTCAGCTTTGCAACAGTGGCAGACCATTTCAAAACAATTTCCAAATGGATAGCAGACTGCATCCATTTCTGCTGCAAGCACCATGGGAAACCAACCCATCGGGGGGTCAGAACACATTCCACTAGGGCAACATCTACCTCTACAGCATTTCTCAGGGGAGTCTCTACCAGGGACATCCTCGAAGCTACTACCTGGAGTACAGTACACACCTTCACCAAGCATTACCACCTGCCTGTCTTTTCCAAATCCAGGGCAGGTTTCGCAGCAGCAGTCCTGCAAGGCATACTAGCCAGCCCTAACTCTTCTTGACTGCTCCACCCTTCTTCAGCTTTGAGAATCCACCCAAGTGTGATGACTACAACAGCGAAACACGAAGAACATAGTACAGTTGTTTACACTTACCATAAATGTAGATGTTCAAGTGTATTCACTGTTGCAGTCCTGGTTTCCCTCCCTCCAGACCCCTGGTTTCTGTCTCTCCCCTCTCTATGGCTGTTATTCACCCCTTTCAGGGGTATTGGTATTTAATTTTTACTGGTGGTGGTTTCCCCACCATAACTTAGCTCCCTATTTGGGAGGCTCCTGACATTTGGGGCAAGAAAAACTGATGTAATGGCGTCAGCTGCCTGTTTTTATACCCCTGACGACCTGACATCAGTCCTGGAGCGACAGCATCCGACGCAGAAATATTACATCTTTGGTATTCGGGCTGACTGAGGGCTACCTGCAGGCAGATAACCTGGGTGCGATGACTGCAACAGTGAATACGCTCTAACATCTAGATTTTATGGTAAGTGTACACAACTGTACTTTTCTTCATTTTCTTTTTGTTTTTCCCTTTTTGTTGCAGGACCACAGTTAAATACACAGCTGGAAGCCTGGCTTTCTTTGCCACAGCCTACAAAGAGGCCTGCTAGAGCCATCATTGCACCGTAAGTCATTCTTTTTAATAACTACTGGTTTGTAACTGAAAATGACATGTTTATCTGGACTGGGAATTTTGCATTTTTTTTTCGTTGTCATCTGTATAGGTTCATTGGTAGCTAGTTACTAAGAATTCAGTCCAGGAGACCATTGAGGAGCCTAGCCCAAATTCTCAGTTGCCCTAAGTCACTGTGTAAGTGACTTGCTCAAAGTCCCACAGTAGGCAAATGAAGGCTGAGGGATTCAAATTATTATTATTATTGTTATTGGGAGTTCTTCAGAATAATGTAGTAATCTCACTCAAGCCTTCGAAGGTCTATATAAAGAAAGAATCTAGGGAAGACCCACCTACATATCCTAATTTTTAATTATCCAGTAAGTACTTTGAGACCTATCTATGTTACAAATGCACAAAATAAAAAATATAAAAAAACATAACATATTGTATATAAAGCTTCCTGGACTTATAACAGTATAACAAATAAGCATTTCCTTTTACTTTTTGTCAGTTTTGTTTTCTATGAATGGCTATGATACTGTGGCACAAGTACATTGTCGTAGACTAGTATGTCACTTGCACTGGGGTCAAGTGCATAAAAAGTTAATCCTTTATGATTTTCCATACTAGTTGCTAATTCAGAATAGTTAGTTATTCCATATTGCAAACTGCTTTTTGTGGCTGACATGTCAAGCTTTAGGAATAAGTACCAGAATGATACGGACGAAAACTTTGTCCAAATTAGTGTTGGCTTGTGTTAAATTTGGGCTGTACTTTATGCACATTTTGATCCCTGCACAAACTTGTCACAGCTGTGTAAGGCAAGTAGCAGTCGAACATCTTCACTGTAAGTGTGTATGCTTAGGTTCACATACATTATTAAAAAAAAATCATGAACAGTATTGGATTTCCGTCAATACAGTTAGTCTACCAGCCATCAGGCAATTAGTGCCTAAGCCGTTTGTTCCTTGTCAACAGCAAGGTCATTGATGTGAACAAGAGATGGTCATCAAGATGAGAGTGGAAGAAGTTTGACGTGGCCATTAGCTTTTCTCTGAAGTCATCTGCTCACTGAATGGCTCACCTTGCCTTTATTTGACACACTCTGATTGCTAAACCAGTCTTTCAGCATAGTAGCTTACCTCCCCTGCACAGTAGATTCCCTATCCAACCTGTAGTAAAGCAATATATACTGATATTATGGTTTTACTATGTGTGGCCCTGGCCCCATCTGTCCATGTCACCGCAGAAGCATAGTATGCCCTCATGTGCACGTGTGTGCGCGCATGCACCTCCAAGCATAAACTTGGAGCAATGGCTACTGTCACTGGTTTGCTAGACTAAGCCCACATCTCTGTTGTGTTTTGTATTACTGCTGCCATTAAGCCTGTCTTCCCAAACCTCTACCACACGTGGGTCATCTAGTGACAAAGTTGTTACTCGAACCTTGAGTCATCATCTGGGTCTTGGGGTGTGTTCTCTGTCCTATGCAGCTGGGCAACAGTGCGAGAAATCTAAGCGTTACAAAGGGTAGGAGTGGAAACATTTTATTTGTTGAATGATCAAGACATGAGAATGAAAGAGACTTCTAAAGGAGCAGGAGAGTCAGGATCTTATGAAAAAGAATTTGACAACCCTCAGTAGAGGGGAATCACCGACTCCCTGTATGTGTCTGTGTCTTGGGGGTGGTAGGTTAAAAAATGTAATTGGGAAGGGTGATTTAACAAGAATAACTACCATATTGCAAAACCTGTGTTAGGAAACTTATGTTGAGGTTGATGCTGCCACAAAGAAAGGACACACACCTGTGTCCACTGTGCATTTAGAAAAGGTTAGAACCATTTTTCCCCACCATTCTTGTTGCTATGGTAATCCTTAGCATGGAGGTATGTATGTAAATGCCAGAAGGTATCATGCTGCTTCAGATTTTTGGAAGTGAGGATCTTGCATTTCTGTTGGCCTTAATGACTGCCTGAATGCCAAGTCATTAAGCTTGGCAACCTGCGGCTTTCATGTTAATTGTGGTGAGGAATTAACTTAACTACAAAAGGAGAATTCAACCTTCAATAACCAGTAGGCTTTGGCTTGTCACATTTGTGTTGTGCTCGCTGTTCATTGGACACAACTTTTTTTAAAAGTCTACCTTTACACCCCCTCTTCCCACAATATCCTGTCTGCCCCTGTTTTTTACCATTGTACTCTTATGCAAGTGATTGTACAGGGCTTTAATGTAAGCTTTGGTGTAGTTACCACTTCCAGCTTGGGGTGGGCCTTGGAATGCATTTATACCTTCGCCTAGGAGGGTATAGTTTTTTAGTCTTGATTTCACCCTTTGTGAGTTCTGGTGTTAGTGCCATCTCGAATGTGACTTTTTTGTGGTCAGGTTTAACTACTGGGGGATCCGATGGTTGCAACAGTACATCTTTTTGACATGTTGGTGAGGACCAGATCTAGAATGTTTGTTCCTCTTGTCTGGGTATGGACAATTTGTTCCAAGGCATTTGAATTAATGAAGTCGGGGAACTTTTGAGCTAGCGAGTTGGTTTCCCATTTGATGGTGGGATAATTGAAATCCCCCATAACCAGAGTTCAGTAAAATTTGGATAGCCTCCAGTTTGGTCAAGTAGGCTTCATGGGTGTTACCCATGGAGGGGGGGTCTGTAACTGGCTATGACTTTAATGGAGCTCTTACCCACCATAACCTGGACTTGGAGTAACTCCATGGAGTTGCCAATCTAACTAGACAGGAGGTGAATTTTTCTGTAACATAGAAAGACCATCTCCTTTGATTTTCGTATGTGTATTTTGCGGTCTAAAGGTGTGGAAGGCATTGTAGCCTTTGCAGGGCTGGGGTACTCGCTGAGGACTTGAACCATGTTTCTGTGATAGCACAGACCTCTACATCTTCTGGTGATAAAAGTGCTTCCAGGGAGTGCAGTTTTTGGTTTAAGTTCCTAGCATTTAGCAGCATGACCCTAATTTTATTCTGATTGGTTAATTTCACATTGGTAGTGTTGTTTTCGAGACCTTGCCTAAAAAGGCACTATAGGAGAGGTAAGAGCCTTTGCCAGCAGCCGAAAGCCAGGAGGTAGCAAACAGTCTCTGGCAAAGCAGCTAGGGTTTTCAACCATGGCTTCCCAGGCTGACAGGAACTGGATCCCCTTTGAATGACACCAAAAACTAAACAGTTATTGAAATAAATCATTTTTTGTTTATACAGCAGCATCATTCTAGGTGAGGGTAATATGCTGTTCAAGGCTAGGGACATACCTTCCTGGGACACGTACTCTGAGTGCTCAACCATGATGTTCTTAGTGCTTAGAGTCGCAGGCTTCTACCGACTCCCACGTGGAGTCGGCCATACCGCTGGATACTCAAAAGTATTGGAGGCTCGGACGCAAATACCTCAGATGGGTCCAAAGCCGCTGAGCAGGCACCGGCTTCTGAGGGGTGTATTCAGACCACAACATCTTTACATTAAAACAACTTCAGCTTCAAAGACAAGGACTAAAACAGCTTCTAAAGCAAAGAAACAAACCCAAGAGCCACGTGTACAGGGCTCTATGCCCAAAAAAACAGATGATCAAGATGGCCGAAGACCTGATTACTTTGATCAGGGGTTCCCATCCCCCTCCTGATAAAAGGCCTAGGCAAGAGACTGACTGAATCTTCAGATCAGGTTTCTATTTCTTCTGATTCCTCTTCTGATCAGGGATGTTCTTTACCCTCCCTATGAGGATTCTGATGCTGAAGAATCTGTACCTTCAGCATCCCCTCCTGAGGATTATTCCCCTGGGGAAACATTGCATACCATGAGGGAGCATTTTCACTGGGAAAGCCAAGATTTTTCAAAATCAAAAAAGATGCTCAGGGATTTCCACTTACTACCACAGCTCAGGCCTCTAGCCATTCCTCCTGTGTTAGACATTGTAGATTATGTGTTTTCGGAGTCTAGTTTGACCCCTGACTCCTTACCTCCAGCTCCTGTAAAGCCTGACAGATATTACAGGGTTCCTGACTCGCACAAATTTCTTTTTAAAAACCCTACTGCTGACCCAGAAACTATTTCACAGGGTTCCAAGGGAGTTAAGGCCTCTACAGCAAAAAATCCAAATTCAAGAGCACTGGATAGGTGGGGAAAAAAGGTTTACAGATCTGCAACTTTGGCTACAAGGGCCTTAAACTGTCAGTTTCATATGCTCAAGTATCAGCAACATGTCATGGGATTGCTTAAACAGAAAATTATATTAAATTCTGAATGTGCTGAAAACAAGGAAATGCAGGATTTATTGCATGCAGCTGAACAAGCTGGAAAGCATACTTTGCAATGTGGTTTTGATTCTTTGGAGGCCTCCTGCAGGGCCACAGTTATAGGTTCTGTAATTAGGAGGCATGCTTGGTTAAAGGAACAAAATCTGCCTGATCATGTTAAGGTTAAGTTACTAGATGCACCTTTACAGCATGATACTTTGTTTGGTGCTAAGGCAGAAGAGGTGTTAAAGAAAATGGAAGACAAAGCTAAGTCTATGCAAACTGTTAGAGTTTTTACATGTACAGCCACCTAGGTTTAGTAGACACTGGCCTACAAAAAATTGGTCCTTTCCTTTCCTGTGTTAGACAGACCTCAAAGGGGCAGATCCCAGGCGCAAGGTTCTTATAGGTCAAAACAATGGGGTGCTCTTACCTCCAAAGCTAGTGATAAGGCACAAACATACAGAAAGCAGTCCCAATGACTTTTCCCTGCCTGCACCAAGCACTTATCTTTTGGCAGCACCCTTGGGGGGAAAATTAGCACTTTTTGCTCAAAATTGGCACATTATATAACCCAGGACAAATGGGTTCTAAATATAGTGTCACAAGGCTACAAATTCCATTATCCAATAATCGGCAGAGGTACAAAAACAAGTTTCATCCCTCATGGACATGGTGGCCATTCAGCAAGTACCAGAGCAAGAGTGGGGACAAGGATTTTACTCAAGACTGTTCTTGGTACCCAGAAAGGACAATTCCTGGAGGCCAATACTGGACCTGTCTATTCTGAACAGATTCCTGGATATTTCAAAATTCAAAATGTTGACTTTGCAGCAGCTTCTGCCCATGCAGGGCAAGAACGCTTGGCTTGTGACTTTAGACCTAAAAGAGGCATACCTCCATGTTCCAATCAGACAGTTGTGCAGAAGACACCTCAGATTCAAGGCTGGTTCAATACATTACCAATTCTCTGCACTGCCCTTTGGCTTATCTACTGCGCCCAGGGTCTTTACAAAGTGCCTGGCACCAGTAATTGCATCCTGCAGACAAAGAGGAATACAAATATACCCTTACTTGGACGACTGTCTAATTCAAGCAGAGAACAAGGACATTCTTCTTCAACATCTGGCATTTGTGAAAAGACTACTAACATGCCTAGGGTACACAGTCAACGAAAATAAATCAAAACTAGTACCCTCTCAAGATAGACTGTTGGCAACAAAAGCCCAGTTATCTGCAAGAAAAATTCTGTAGGCTTTGGGCTTCATGCATCCTGCATCCTACTAATTCCATATGCAAGACTGCATATGAGGAAACTTCAGTGGTACCTAAAAAGTGTTTGGACTCAACATTGCCACAGCCTGGAAACAATGATTATTCTCATTCCCTGCTTCCCTGCCTGCAACAGGAGTTTCGATGGTGGGCAAAGGCTTGTCACCAGAACAAGCGACAGCCATTCACATTACCCCCAACCAGGCAGACACCTAACAACGGATGCATCAGATTATGCGTGGGGCGCCCACATGGCAGGAAGATGCATTCAGGGCACATGGACCTCAAACCAAATGCATCTACATATCAATCAAAAAGAGATGCTAGCTGTTCAAAATGCCCTGACAGCCTTCAAGGACCTACTTCAACTGGGACAACTGCTGATAAAGACAGACAGCACCACTGTCATGTGGTACATAAGCAGGGGGGCACACATTCTTTCCCCCTTTGCAGACTAGCTATGACATTTTGGGACACAGCTTTGACTTACCAAGTACATTTGCAGGCACAATTCATGCCAGGAAAGGAAAATACTCTGGCAAACGAACTAAGCAGAAACCTCATGGATCCCCACGAGTGGCAGCTGGATCCACAAGTCTTCAGCATGATAACAAGAAAGTGGGGACGGACATAGACGTATTCGCCTCCCCTCACAACTACCAACTAAAAAGATTCTGCACAAGGATTATCACAGGCAAGTATGGAAAGTGGACGCCCTATCTTTCAGCTGGAAAAACCTATCAGCTTATGCCTTCCCTCCACTGCCTCTCCTCCCCAAGGTACTCCTAAAGGTCCGACAGGAGAAACCAAAGATGATACTGATTGCCACAGACTGGCCCCGCCAGTACTGGTATCCAATCCTAAGGAACTTGTCTCATTACCCAGCTTGGACCTTACCTCAATTACCTAGTCTACTGTCCCAGCAAAATAATCTGATCCTGCACAGCCAACTCAGGGCATTAAACCTGGCAGCATGGCGGATAATGTAGTCATACAAAAAGCACCTCTCAGCAAAGCTGTGATGGATGTCATGCTGGAAGCCAGAAGGCCTAGTACAAGAAAGTCTTATGCTGGAAAATGGAAGATATTCTGTGCTTGGAACCAGGCACAAGGGACTGATGCAACTGTACCAAATATTCCTCAGATTTTGCAATACTTAACTGAGATGCTGGACAAAGGCCTATCCTTTTCATCAATTAAAATTCATGCCTCTGCCATTTCAGCTCATTACAATACAGAGCCATCAATTTTTTCTCACCCTTTATTAAAGCAGTACCTCAGAGGAGCCAAAAATTTAAGGCCTCCAAGGAGATCACCAATACCTGCATGGGACCACAACTATGTCTTGGAAAAGCTCACCCTGCCTCCTTTTGAGCCAGCGACTACTGTTGATATAAGGTTTTTATCTTGGAAAACAGCTCTGCTCCTAGCAATTACTTAAGCAAGAAGAGTTTCAGAGCTACAGGCGCTCATGGCTGTGGAGCCTTTTATCATTTTTTTATCCAGACAGGGTCTCTCTGAGAACAAACCCAACATTTATGCCTAAAGTGGTGTCCAGTCCGGCTCTTAACCAAACTATTCATCTGCCAACTTTTTATCCAAATCCACAGAACAAGGGGGAGATAATTCTGCACTCTTTGGACGTGCACAGACGGCTTAGATTCTACTTGGACAGGACCAAAGCTTTCAGAAAGACAGAGCAATTACTAGTGGCATATGCTGCAGGATCACAAGGAAAGGCTATTTCAAAGCAGACTATCTCAAAGTGGATAGGCCACTGCATTAGTTTATGCTATTCACACCATGGCAAGCCAGTGCCTAAGGGCATTAGACCACATTCCACCAGAGCTGCAGCTACTTCAGCAGCTTTTCTCAGGGGAGTTCCAACCAGAGACATTTTAGAGGTGGCTACTTGGAGTTCAGTGCACACCTTTACAAAGCACTGTCATCTGCCACTCTACTCTAAATCCAGGGCAGGCTTTGCCACTACAGTTCTGCAGGGACTCGTAGCCGCTCCTAATGCTGTTTAGTTCCAGCCTCCCAACCATAGCTTTGGGACTGTACCCAAATGTAATGTGAAACACGAATAATAACATAGTACAGTTGTGTACACTTACCATAAATGTAGATGTTCGAGTGTATTCACTGTTTTAGTCCAGGTTACCCACCCACCATCCCCCTTTTTTCAGTGGATCTTATCTTTCCTTCTCTGGTGTATACAACCTATGTGGTGTATTTGCTTATAGATGAAGGTAAAAATTATATTGGTGCATTTATTGTTTTTATATATATATATATGTATATATATATGTATATATATATATATATATGTATATATATATATATATATATATATATATGTGTGTATAAAAAATTTGTCTTCCCTTTTAAGGGGCACCTGACATCTGGGGCAAGAAAAACTGAAGAAAATGGTGTCAGCCGCTTCTTTTATACCCCTGACGAACTGACGTCAGGCAGGGGGCGACAGCAGCCGACGCAGGACCCAAGACTTTGGAATTCAGGTCGGCTGAGGGCAACGTACCAGCAGGATTACCCAAATGTAGTGACTGCAACAGTGAATACACTAGAACATCTACATTTATTGTAAGTGTACACAACTGTACTTTTCTCTCCATATAGTCCAGTGAGGTACGTCTCAGGTCATTCACACCAACATGAACTATGAGAGAGTCATAATGGTACTTGTTGCTGAGAAACCTGAGTGCATGTGTGATCTGACGAATTCTGGTACCAGACGAAACGCACCTAGACTGGAAACCAAGCTGAAATAAAGCGAAGATACACCAAGGGTAGAATATAAACTCTTTACTGGAGCTTCCCGGTACCTCAGCTCAATAGCCTTTCAAAGGAAATCATTTTTACACCATAAGGCGCAACATGTATATGTTACCAGAGAGGCAGCTGACTGTGACTTTCTCCTTGTTCAGCCTGGTGAGTGGGACATCTGTGTCTCACTCTTGAGTCTCCAATGACAAGAAAATTTGAGTGTTGCACCTTATGGGCGTGGTGGATGAGAAACTGGTGATGTTCTTCGTGTTTCACTGTTGCAGTCATTACATTTGGGTAATCTGCTGGCAAGTTGCCCTCAGTTGGCCTGAATAACAGTGTCTTGGGTCCTGCGTCGGTTGCTGTCTCCTCTTCCATTACGTCAGGTCGTCAGGAGTATAAAACATGCAGCAGATGCCATTTTATTCGGTCTTTCTTGCCGCGCGGTGCCCGAAGCAGAAGCAGTTCGCAAGTGCCGGTTGTCTGACTCCTGGAATTTTCGCATTCGAGTTTCAGAACCGAAGTCTTCAAAATAAAGCTAAGTACCCCGTTGAGGAAGCTTTTTCTTGCTCCTTACCGATGTCAGTAAAAGTTAATAATTTCATTACTTGTGGGAAGCAAATACCTCATAAGGATTTTCATTTGTACTGTATTACTTGCCTAGGCCCAGATCATAACGTGCCTTGCTGTCGGTTTTGTGCCAGATTTAACCAACACACTATTAAGCACCTGTATAGTTTTGCTTCTGAATATTTTGGATCAAGATTTAGTTATCCTGAAATGTCTGTTAGCAATCAGACTACAAAAAACGCAAAAAAAAAAAAAGACAGACATTCGAGGTCCAAAACCGACGAAGCTTTTCCTAAGCTAGTCGCTGTTTTGCCGGTACTCAGTGAGGCGCTTTCGCAGCCCCTGATACCCACTACTTTTGAGTCGCAGGCCTCTACCGAGACCCATTTTGAGTCCGGTATGCCGCGAGATGCTCAAGAGTATTAAACCCGTGGATGTCTCTCCCTTGGATGGGTCCGGAGCCGCTGAGCAGGCACCGGCTTCTGAGGGTGATGTCCTTCAAGGATGCATCTGCAGTCCTTACAAATGGGTTGTCCTGTCGTCAGGCAGCCCTTCGGTCGGCCGGATTCCAAAGTCTGGGTCTGGCCTCAGCTGGTGTCGCACTTCACCTGACGTCATAGCTGCAGTTATTCGGGTATAAAGGCATCAGCCGACACCATCTTCCTCAGTCTTTCTTGCCGCGTGGCGCCCGAAGCAGAAGCTGTTCGCAAGTGCCGGTCGGTCAGAACCAGAGATTACTACCGAATACTACTACCGAAGACTTCTAAAAAGCTAAGTACCCCGTTGGGGACTCTTTCTTGCCTCAGCCGATGTCAGAAAAAGTGAATAACTGTTTAACTTGTGGGAAACAAATACCTCATAAGGATTTCCACTCTTACTGTTTACCTTGTCTAGGCCCAGACCACGACGTCGCAGCTTGTCTAGCCTGTGCTTCTTTTAACCGGCGGACGCTTAGACGTCGGTCGGAATTTGCTGAGGAGTTTTTCGGCTCCGATTTTGCTTATATTATGCCGTCGGATCCTCCGACTTCGCAAATATCTAAAAAAAACGCAAGGAAAAGGACCGACACTCGCGGTCCATGGTTTCGGCCGAAACCGCGGTTAAGCCAACCGCGAGTGTCTCTGTTTCGGCTGAAACCGAGCAAGCGGTTCTTCCTTCAGCCGAAAACTTACCTTCTACCGAGGCCTCTTCCAACCTCGTGGAATCGGCTTCTGAAATCCCACCTGCTGTTGCAGTTTCTCAGGAATTATCAGACACTATTCCCTTGGATATTTCAACCCCTGCACGTGGAGCTGCTAGGCCACCTGCAGCCATGTCCATTAAGGCCTTTGCCAGGGCTAAAGCAGCTAAAGCTACTAAATCTGTGCCTGCTAAGACCCCCTCTCACAGGTCTAGCTCTAGTTCACAAATGCTTAGTTTAGCAGAGGATCTCATTTCTTTAATCCGAGGATCTCAACCTGAACCAGACAGGGCCTCTCACCCACCTCCAGAGAAGAGGCATAGAGCAGAGCCCCCTGAGCCAGTTTCTACAGATGATTCCTCTGATGATTCAAATGATACAGACCCTCCAGAGGCTCCTTACTCCCCTTATGAAGACTCTGATGCTGAAGAGTCCATCCCTTCTGCCTCTCCGCCTGAGGAATTTTCTTTTGGGGAAACCTTGCATGCTATGAGGGAACAATTTCAGTGGCAGGGCCAGGATTTTTCAGATTCCAGAAAAAGGCTTAGAACTTTTCTGCATTTACCACAACATAGGCCTTTAGCCATACCTCCAGTTCTTTCTGTTGTAGATGATGTATTTAATGATGCTTGTACTGCTCCTGATTCTCTACCTCCGGCCCTGCTAAGCCCGATAGATACTACAGGGTCCCGGACACACATTACCACTTGTATAAGGCTCCTTTTGCAGATCGAGACTATCTCCCAAGGACCTAAGGCTGTAGCAGCTACCTCTGCCAAAAAACCCTCCCTCTGAAAGGGAATCCAGATCCTTAGAGATGGGGTAAAAAAGTTTACACTTCTGCTACTCTTTCAGCTAGGGCCTTGAACTGTCAATTTCACATGATACAGTATCAAGAATTTATGCTAGACCAGTTAACAAAAAATTGTCCTCGGATGAAACATTAGACAAAAATCTGTGCAGGAAATGGTACATAACATTCAGCAAGTCAGTAACCATTCCTTAAAATGCGGCTATGATGCACTGGAGGCTTCCTTTAGATCAGCCATGACTGGCGCAGTTATCAGAAGGCATGCATGGTTAAAAGAACAGGCCTTACCAGACCATGTCAAATCAAAACTATTAGATGCTCCTATGGATAAGATCAATTTGTTTGGCTCTCCTGCACAACAAGTGCTGAAGAAGATGGAAGAGAAGGCAAAATCTGTCCAAACAGTGAAAGATTTCTTACAGGTCCAACCTCCAAGGTTTAGCAGGAATTGGCCCTCCAAGAATTGGTCCTTTCCAGACTCCTCCAGAACTCAGAGAGGCAGGAATAGGCGTTGGAGGCAGAAGCCAATCCAGGGGTGCCTACAGGGGACGCCAGTGGCAGGGCAACAACCAGCGAGGTACAGCCACAGACACAGCCACCACCACAACTACAGGTCAATCACAGTGACTTGGCTCTGGCACCGCCTACCAGGGAACAACTAGAAGCACCCTTAGGCGGGAAGCTAGCCTTATTTTCTACAAACTGGCATTACATCACAAGAGACAAGTGGATTTTGCAGACAATAGACCAAGGTTACAGGTTTCACTTCCATACTCTACCAGGGAAGAGAGGAATGCCAAACCTACCTCCAAATCAAAAGGCAGAAGCTCTAAAACAAATATCTCAATTATTAAGGATGAGAGCTGTGGCAAAGGTACCATCTATGGAGCAAGGGCAGGGATTTTACTGCAGACTCTTCCATAATTTACCAAGAAGAGACAATGGCATTCCGGCTGTTTACGACATCCCATTGCCAAAAATTTACGACAGGTCTCCCAGCGCAAGGTCTTGTGAGAAATCTGCTCTTTGGGCCCTACCGCTGCTCAAGGGACATTGCGACATACAAGCTGCCAACCCCAATTAATGGACATCTCCACCCAAATAAAACCACCAAACCCAGAGGGGACAAACCTTCGGAATTATAAATTAGGGGAAAAAAAAATTACCCCCCCCCAAAGGGAATTTAAAAAGACTAAAAATTTTTTCTAAATTTAAAAAAGTCCCAGAAAACCCAAAACTTGGGGAAACCCCAAAATTCCAAAATTTTAATTTCCCCCCCAAATTATTGGGGCTTTAAAGCAGGGGGGACATTTAGAAAAAAAAGTTGGGGGGTTCAAATTAAACCCCCCCTTTTTTTCCCAAAAAAAAATTTTTTGGCTTCTTTAAAACAAGGAAAAAATGGGGGGGAAAAAATTAAAAAATGAAAATTTCCAAACCACCCAAATTTAAAAAAACCCCCAAAACCCTTTATTTGGGCAAAGGGAGGAAACCCCAAGGGAGGCCACAGGGCCCCGGGCCCGGGGCCCCAGGGGCCCCAAAAAAACCCCCAAACAAGGGGCTTGGCCCCAAAACAAATAAAAAAGGGGGGGGGGCTTTTAAAAAAAAAATAAAGAAACTGTTTTAGAAAAAACCAATTAAAATCCCCAAAAAAATTTAAAAAAGGGAAAAAAAACAAACCCAAAAAAAACCCTAAACCAAAGGGAAATTTGGAAAATTAAAACCCTTTTTTTCCCAAATTTTTTCAAAGGGGAAAACCTTCTAAAGGGCCCCCCCAATTTTTCCAAAATTAAAATTGTTCCCCCCTTTTACGGGCAAACGGGGTTCCCCGTTGGAAAAAAACCCCCCCAAAAATTTAAAACCCAAATTTTCCCGGTCCCTTTTTTTTTTCCCCTTTTCCGCCCGGGCCCCAAAAACCCCGTTGCCATAGGCAAACCAAATTTTTAAAAAAAGGGACCCAAAAAACCCCCCCAAAAACCCAAAACAAGGGTTTTTCCCCCCAATTTGGGAAAAAAATTAAAAAACCCAAATCCCAAAATTTTTCCCCCGGGGGAAAAACCCGGGGTTAAAGAAAAATTTCCCTTTTTTGAAAAAAAAAACCCAAAAGGGAAAAAACCAAGGGTTGGGTTTAGGGGGTGCCATTCGAGCTTATAAAGCCGGGGTGCCCAGTATCCTAAACCAAGGAGCCAAGGGGTAACCAAATGAACGAAATTAACATGGCACTCCAAAAGGTACCTTTACCTCCTCAACCCCGGGGTCTCAGTCTTAACCCAAACATAGGAGTCATAAGGTATTTTAGAAAACCCGGCAGGTTACTGAAATTTTTCCCGCTAAAGAAATAACCCTTTTAAACCAAGAAATTAAGATACACAGAAAAAATATGGTTCCACTCAAAACTTAAAGGAACATTTACCCAAAGGACTGGAATGTTTCCCGAGTAGCATTGGCCCCTTGTTCCCGGAAAAAAAATCTTTAAAATTGAGCTCCAAAAAGAAAATTTGATTTTCCTTATTTTTATGAAATGGTGATTTGGTTTAAATTGCATTACTTAATCCGCAGGCCCCCAGGAATAAAAAACTTGGGTTGTTTGGGTTCTTCTTTCCCAACCCGGCTGGGATAAAATCCCCTGGCCAATTTTCTTCTGGGCCCAAGGAACATTCGAAGTCCGGTCCCCAAATTCGATCCCACCCAAAAAAATTTTAAAATATCAAATTTCAATAACTTAAAATTTAAAAGCCCCTTGTAAAATTGCCAGAGGGGCAAACCGGAAAACCCCAAGGGTTTGGAAAAATTTCCCAACCAAATTTCCCCCCCCCCCAAATTTTTAACCCTTTAAAAAACCGGGGGGGAATTTAATTAAAAACCCAGGGTAAAAAAGGGGGTTTTTGGGGGGGGGTAAAAAAATGGTTTAGAAGGAAAATTTAAATTTTTGCATTAAAAAAAGGAACCCAAAAAAAAGGGGGTTTTTTAAAAAGGGGAAAAAATGGGGGAGGTTAATGTTTTGTCCCTTGCTAAAACCTTAAGACCCAAATTCCAATTCCCAAAAGTTAAAAAAGAATTTCCCATGGTGGTCGCTTACAGATTGCCTTCCAATCCAGTAAAAATCCATCACATTGGGGCCCACTTGGAAGATTTAAATTTATGGTCAGACCTGCCAACAAACCCAAGAAAAACGGCGTAACTGGCAACCAGCTAACCATTCCCAGGAATTATAAAAAACACCCCCACCCCTAAGTTTACAAAGGAAAATTTACCCTAATTTCGGACCCCCGGAATGTGCCCCTCCGTTAGAATTTTTGGAAAAAATTCCTGAGAAATTAGGTCCCACCTTTTAAAGGCGGGGCATCTTCAAACCATTACAAAATGGGACTGAAATGCTTATTGCCCCAAATCACCAGCTTGAAATTGAGGATACCACCCTTGCTTGGAAGGGCCCATCCCATGAAAACTGACCGATATATTCCCCTTCCTTTGCAAAGGTTTATTAAATCAAGGGTCCAGGATCTTTGAGCTCCCGACGAAAAAATTACCCATTACGGGTTCTAAAAATGGTCTCCCTTTCTTTTTAAAAAAACAACTACAACCCTCGATCAACTGGAAATTATACTCCCGGACCTTAAAGGGCCCAATTACCTTTTCCCCCAAGGGTTAAAGACATTAACCAGGTTGCCAAAGGAAAATTATTACTGAAAATGGGTTTAAAAAGATTGTTACTGGAAACAAAAATTGGAATCCTTGGCAAGCCCTTTTTCCTTTTTTCACGTATTGCAGTTTTAGCGAACATTGGTCCCCCTTTTACATCTATGGGTTTCTGGAGGAAATTTAAGTAAAACCCGGAATCCCGACCATGGATTCACTTTTTTAGGGTTTCACCACATTTCAAAAAACTGAGCCAATTAAAAAAATTAAAACACTTTCTGCTAAACTGACGTGAACCTGCTCACCCATCCTAATTCAAATCAAATGAGGCCAAGCAAATCCTTAAGCCTAAGTGGCTGAGCCTTAAAAATCCCAAACCCGTTCTTTCTCCACAGAAAAACTTTCATAATTTGATGCAAGGAATCCTCCCTTGGGAACCCGAGGAATAGCTTTGGGAAACTTTGGTACTTTTTGGGGGCAAATGGGGGAAAAAAGGAAATTTCAACAAAAAACTTAGGGATTTTCTTTTTACTACCTTTTGGAAAACTCCGAAACATTGGTATTGGGTCAAGCACTCCGTTTCCCCCCTGCTCCAAATTTTGACTGTGTAAAATTTGTAAGGCTTACCCAATTTTATCCCAAGGGAAAGACAACCTGGGGTCAGATTTCAAAAGGAAAATACCACAAAATAAAGGGTCTTTTTTAAATCCCGGGGAAGTTTGGCCTGGTAAACATAAAAAAATGGAAACGGGCCAGAGTTTCCCAAAGGGTCCTACTTAATCAAAAACATCTCATATTTAGAGATAAAATTGTCCTCCTTTCACATCCTCTCAGGCATTTCAAGGAATTAAAAGAAAAACCCTTTTGGAAAACCTTAAGGCATGGGATTTGGAATTTGGTAAAAAGCACCCCTGCCCGAACAACGAAATTTACAAATTTATCATGGAAAACTCTTTCCTGACTTGGAAGCTAATGCCTAGGAAATCATTTACCCCTGATTTACCAAGAAGAGGCCAGGGAAAACCCCTCCTTTTAGCCTGGTGGATCCGGTTTTTAAAAATCAGCAATCAATTTAATTTCCCCCCCCAAACAGGGGATGAGAAACTGGTGATGTTCTTCGTGTTTCACTGTTGCAGTCATTACATTTGGGTAATCTGCTGGCAGGTTGCCCTCAGTTGGCCTGAATAACAGAGTCTTGGGTCCTGCGTTGGTTGCGGTCTCCTCTTCCATTACGTCAGGTCATCAGGAGTATAAAACATGCAGCCGATGCCATTTTATTCAGTCTTTCTTGCCGCGCGGTGCCCAAAGCAGAAGCAGTTCGCAAGTGCCGGTCGTCTGACTCCTGCAATTTTCGCATTCGAGTTTCAGAACCGAAGTCTTCAAAATAAAGCTAAGTACCCCGTTGGGGAAGCTTTTTCTTGCTCCTTACCGATGTCAGTAAAAGTTAATAATTGCATTACTTGTGGGAAGCAAATACCTCATAAGGATTTTCATTTGTACTGTATTACTTGCCTAGGCCCAGATCATAACGTGCCTTGCTGTCGGTTTTGTGCCAGATTTAACCAACGCACTATTAAGCATCTGTATAGTTTTGCTTCTGAATATTTTGGATCAAGATTTAGTTATCCTGAAATGTCTGTTAGCAATCAGACTACTGGAGTTCACAAAAAACGCAAAAAAAAAAGACAGACAGACATTCGAGGTCCAAAACCGACGACAAAGCTTTTCCTAAGCTAGTTGCCGGTTTGCCGGTACTCAGTGAGGTGCTTTCGCAGCCCCTGATACCCACTACTTTTGAGTCGCAGGCCTCTACAGAGACCCATTTTGAGTCCGGTATGCCGCGAGATTCTCAAGAGTATTAAACCCGTGGATGTCTCTCCCTTGGATGGGTCCAGAGCCGCTGAGCAGGCACCGGCTTCTGAGGATGTTTTCAGGCCTCAACATTTTTATATTAAACTGACGCCAGCCTCAAACACAAGGTAAAAAACATCTTCTATGTCTAAACTGACGCATGAACCACATGCTCGGGCCCCTATGCCTAAAAAAACAGATGATCAAAATGGCTGAGGACCTAATTGCCTTGATTAGGGGTTCCCAACCCCCCCCCCCTTCCCTGCTAAGAGGCCTAGGCAAGGCACTGATTAGGAATCTTCAGATCAGGTTTCCATTTCTTCTGATCAGGAATGTTCTATTCCACCCTATGAGGATTCTGATGCAGAGGAATCCATCCCATCTGCATCTCCTGAGGATTAGTCTTTTGGAGAGACTTTGCATACTTTAAGGGAACATTTTCACTGGGAGAGTCAGGACTTCTCTGAATCAAAAAAGAGACTTAGGGATTTCCTCCTTCTTCCTCAGCATAGGCCTTTGGCTATACCTCCTGTATTAGACATTGTTGATGATGTGTTTTCGGAATCAAGCATGGCTCCTGATTCCCTACCTCCAGCTCCTAGTAAGCCAGACATATATTACAGGGTTCCTGACTCCCACAAGTTTCTTTTCAAAAATCCTGCTGCTGATCCAGAGACTATTTCTCAGGGTCCCAAGGGTGTAAAGGCCTTTACAGACAAAAATCCTACCCCATCTGATAGAGATTCCAGGGCGCTGGATAGATGGGGAAAGAAGGTTTATACGTCTGTTGGCAATCAGATCCTTAAACTGCCAGTTTCATATGTTTAAATATCAACAGCATGTTAAGGGTTTACTGAAACAGAAAATTATGTTGATTTCTGATTGTGTGGAAAATAAAGAATTACAGGAATTATTGCACAACAGGTTGGAAAGCATACTTTGCAATGTGGTTTTGATTCCTTGGAGGCCTCTTGCAGGGCCGCAGTGACTGGATTTGTGATTAGAAGGCATGCCTGGCTCAAGGAGCAAAATCTGCCTGATCATGTTTAAAGCTAAATTGTTAGATGCCCCCTTGCAGTATGATACTCTGTTCGGTAATAAGGCAGAAGAGGTTTTAAAGAAAATGGAAGACAAAGCTAAATCTATGCAAACTGTAAGATTTCTTGCAAGTGCAGCCACTCAGGTTTAGAAGGCACTGGTCTAATAAAAATTGGTCCTTTCCTGTGTCTAGCAGAGCCACTCAAGGCAAATCCAAGCGCTCAAAACGCTGCAGATACCAATCGCAGGGTTCTTACAGATCAAAGCAATGGGGTGCCTCCACCTCCAAATCTGGAGGAAATGAAGCACAACCCTACAGTAAGCAGTGTCAGTGATTTTCCTCTACCATCACCAAGCACTTATCTTTTGGCAGCCCCCTTGGGGGGAAAACTAGCACTTCATGTTCAAAATTGGCAGTTAATTACCTAGGACAAAGTGGGTATTGAACATAGTATCCCAGGGGTACAGATTTCATTTCCATACTTTGCCAGTTCCAAACGGATGGCCAGATCTTCCACAAAATCAGTGGGCAGAGGCTCAGAAACAAGTTATGTCCCTAATGGATATGGGGGCTATTCAGCCAGTACCAGAAAAGGAAAAATGACAAGGTTTTTATTAAAGACTTTTCCTGGTACCCAGAAAAGACCATTCTTGGCGTCCAGTACTGAACTTATCGATTTTGAACACATTCCTGGACATTCCAAAATTCAAAATGCTGTCTTTACAACAGCTACTACCTATGCTTGGCAGGAATGCTTGTTTAGTGACTCTAGACTTAAGAGGCATACCTGCATATCCCAAAAAGGGAATCCTGCAGAAGATACCTCCGCTTCAAGGCAGGTTTTTTGCATTACTGATTCTCTGCACTGACCTTTGGCTTATCTACTGCGCCCAGGGTCTTTACAAAGTGCCTGGCACCAGTAGTTGCATTCTGCAGACGAAGAAACATACAAATTTATCCTTATCTGGACAACTGTCTCATTCAAGCAGAGGACAAGGACACTCTCTTCTTCAACATCTGATGTTTGTAAAAAGGCTTCTAACATGCTTAGGGTACACAATAAACGAAAAGAAATCCCAACTGGTACCCTCTCAAATAATTACATTCCTGGTTGCAAGCTTGAATACAACTGCCCAGATGGCTTACCTTACGCCAGACAAACAAAGGCAACTGACAATATATTTCAAACAAATGGCAACAAAAACCCAGTTATCTGCAAAACAAATTCTGCAGGCTTTTGGGTTCATGGCATCCTGCATTCTACTAATTCCATATGCGAGATTGCATATGAGGAAACTTCAATGGTAACTAAAAAGTTTATGGAGCCAACATTGTCACAGTCTGGAAACAATGATTCCTCTCATTCCCTGCTTACAACAGGAGTTTAGTTGGTGGGCAGAGACATGTCACCAAAACAAGGGACACTCATTCACTCTACCCCCTGCCACCCAAACCCTAACTACAGATGCATCCGACTATGCTTGGGGGGCCCACCTGGCGGGGAGATGCATTCAGGGCAAATGGAGCCCAAAACAAATGCATCTGCACATCAACCGGAAAGAGATGCTAGCTGTTCAGAATGCTCTGACAGCCTTCAAGGACTTACGTCATCCAGGACAACTACTGATAAAGACGGACAACGCCACAGTTATGTGGTACATAAACAAGCAGGGGGGTACACATTCCTATCCCCTTTGCAGACTAGCCATGACATTGTGGAAAACAGCTTTGACTTACCAAATACATCTTCAAGCTCCATTCCTGCCAGGAAAACAAAATACTCTGGCAGACGACCTAAGCAGAAATCTTATGGACCCGTATGAATGGAAACTGGATCCACAAATCTTCAGCATGTTAACACAGAAATGGGGGAGCCCAGACATAGATCTGTTTGCCTCTCCCCAAAATTATCAGTTGGGCAAATTCTGCACAAGAACTCATCATAAAAAAGCATGGAAAGTGGGTGCCCTATCCTTCAGTTGGAAAACCCTATCGGTCTATGCCTTTCCCCCTCTGCCTCTTCTCTCCAAGGTCTTACTAAAAGTCAGACAGGAAAAACCAAAAATGATCCTAGTTGCTCTGGACTGGCCTCGCCAACATAGGTACCCACTTCTAAGGAACATGTCTCAACTTCCCCCTTGGTACTTGCCTCAAATACCTCATCTACTGTCTCAGCAGAACAATCAAATTCTACACATTCAGCACCAAACTCTGAACCTTGCAGCATGGCTGATCATTTAATTATTCAAACACCTCTCAGTAAATCTGTGATGGATGCCATTTTGGAAGCCAGGAGGCCTAGTATTAGAAAATCTTATGCTGATAAATGGAAGAGATTCTGTGCTTGGAACACAAGGAACAGATGCAGCAAAGCCCAATATTCCTCAGATTTTACAATATTTGACTGAGATGCTTGAAAAGGGCCTATCTTTTTCTTCAATAAAAATCCATGCCTCTGCTATCTTGGCTCATTACAACACAGAGCCTCACCTCTTTCTCATCCTCTGCTTAAACAGTATCTTGGAGGGGCCAAACATTTAAGGGCTCCCAGAAGATCACTAACTCCTGCATGGGACCTCAATTTTGTGCTGGAAAAACTCACCCTGCCTCCTTTTGAACCAGCAGCTACTGCGGATATAAAATTTCTATCTTGGAAAACAGCTTTTCTCTTGGCAGTCACTTCAGCAAGAAGGGTTTCAGATCTACAGGCTCTCATGGCTGTGGAGCCTATTATTATATTTTATCTGGACAGGGTGTCCCTCATGACCAATCCTTCTTTTGTGCCTAAGGTGGTATCCAGTGTGGCTCTTAACCAGACGATTCACCTGCTGACATTTTACCCAAATCCGCAGTGCAGAACAAGGGGGAGAGGATTCTGCATTCATTTGACATACACAGACAACTAAGATTCTACTTAAACAGGGCAAAATCTCTAAAAGTCTGAGCAACTACTGGTAGCATTTGCTGCAGGGTCAGAGGGGAAGGCTATATCAAAGCAGACTATTTCTAAGTGGATAAGCCACTGCATTCGTTTCTGCTACTTGCACCATGGTAAACCTGTGCCCAAGGGGATCAGATCTCATTCCACCAGGGCTGCCTGTACCTCAGCAGCTTTTCTCAGAGGGGTTCCAACCAAAGACATTCTAGAGGCTGCTACTTGGAGCTGTGTTCATACCTTCACAAAGCATTATCATTTGCCTCTCTTCTCCAAATCCAGGGCAGGCTTTGCCACTGCAGTTCTGCAGGGCCTTATAGCCACTCCTAATGCTGTTGAATTCCATCCTCCCATCCATAGCTTTGGGATTCTACCCAAATGTAATGACTGCAACAGTGACACACGAAGAACATAGCACAGTTGTGTACACTTGCCATAAATGTAGATGTTAGAGTGTATTCACTGTTTCAGTCTGGGTTACCCACCTGCCATCCCCCTTTACTATACCTTTTCTTTTCTTCACTATATACTGAAGCCTTTGTGGTGTATTTGATGTTAGATGAAGGTAAAGTTTATGTTGCTAAAAGTGCCTTTATATATATATATATATATATATATATATATATATGTGTATATATATATATATATATATATATATATATATATATATATATATATATATATATATATATATAAATTTTTTTTTTTGCTCCCCATTTGGGGAGCACCTGACATCTGGGGCAAGAAAAACTGAATGAAATTGTGTCGGCTGCATGTTTTATACCCCTGACGACCTGACGTCATGGAAGAGGAGACGGCAACTGACGCAGGACCTGAGACTTTGTTATTCAGGCCGACTGACGGCAGCCTGCCAGCAGATTACCCAAATGTAATGACTGCAACAGTGAATACACTCTAACATCTACATTTTATGGTAAGTCTACACAACTGTACTTTGCTGTGTGTTATGGATGCTGTGAGAACTGTTAGTTGCAGCAGTCTTCTCTTTTGGAGGCCTCTGGTGTTTCAACAGGTTTTTTGAGAGAACATCCGCATATCTAAATATTTGTATTTGATGCGTACTATGTATATGAGTAGTGGTGAGTGAGTTGACAACCTCTTCTGTGTTACTGTTGAGTGCGAGAGAGCATGGATTCAAGATTCTTTGTGTAAATACATCTCTTGCACTCTGTACTAGAGTGAGTTATTAGTAGAATGTTGCCAGTGTACATGAAGCAATTGCTGCACTGCCTCAAGAGACCCAAGTCAATAAGGTTGGCATGAGAAACAAGGGTAGTCCAACTGTCTATAATGCTAGGTTGCAGACTGTCAGTAGGGTGAGTTTTCAGAATCGTTCATGGAGGAGCTCAATGTTTGGCTGTTTCTGCCTGGGGTTTTATTTATTTATTTTTTTTAGTTGTTTTTTTTCCTGGTGGTTTAATAGTTTACAGCTCGCTAGCAGTATTTCTTTGACCTGGAAAGCACTAAGGATGAGGGCTAGAATAATACACTATAGTTTTATCTAAGGGAGAAATTGTTTAACTGTCTGGCTTTGGTGCATTTGCGTGGCAGTGAACGGTGATGCGCAAACGAGCAAAAACCAGCTCAAATGCTGGGCCTAAATACCAGAAGCTAAATGCTTTGAAAAAAAAAACTTTAGACAGATTCAAATGGACCATTGAGGATGCTTATTCCAAGCCCTAGACCAGACAGGGTCCAGTCAACACAATGCTCTCAATAAAGTGCATATAGGCCCCTTCAATCCAGGATGGCCTGGAAAACATGCTCAGAACAAACCACCAGTACCAACAGACCCAGAAGCAGTAAGCGTGTATCTGGACTATGCTGCAGCTTCTGGGTACCCTAGTTTCAATGGGAATTGCTAGAGAATATTTAACAGCAGAAAAATAGCAAGTAACTCCCTTTTGGCCAAGATGGCAGTGGTTCCCCTTCTTAATGCATTTGGCCAGGGTCAACCACCACAAGTTATGTCACTGGTTGGACCTCCTCAGACAGAACAAGTGGTTACATATCCATCCTCACTTGTTTTCTGTCCAGCTTACACTGTAGGTGATGGAGTTTTGATCCCTTTTAGGCACCTTTTTTTTTCCTGAGGACATGTTCAGAGTTTTACAGGAGTCAAGAAAACTTCCTGAAAGTTATATGTCCAAATGGGAAAAGATTTTCTGTCTGGTGCCATGCTTATAGCTAGGACCCTTTTTCAGTTAGAGTTCCTATGGTTCTGTCCTATTTATGCGAGTTGCTGCCGTCTGGCTTGGCCTATTCTTTTGTAAAGGTCCATTTTTCAGCTATTTCTGCCAGTCTGTCTTTGAATCCTCTTTTGTCTTCTTGTTTTGAGGTCAAATAGTTCCTTAAAGGCATCCTGCATCTTAGAACCTCCCCAAGGAAGCCTGTTCCTCCTCCTTGGGACCTTTAATTTTGTTTTGGAAAAATTGATCCAGGTTCTTTTCGAACCTGCAGTTTCAGCTTATCTGCAACACTTTACCTGGAAGACTTGTCTTATTGCTTGCTCTTATTCCTCTTTGGAGGGTTTCCTGAACGTCATGCCTTTACGGCCATTCCTCCTTTTTTTGTTTTTTTCACAGAGGCAGGGTTTCCCTGTGTACTAATACTTTTATGCCCAAGGTTGCTAATGAGTTGTCCTTGAGTCAGGCAGTACAACACCCTTCCTTTTTCCTTCTCATCACCCTGCTAGTGATATGGTCCTGCATAGGTATCACAAGGGATAAGAAACTAAGAGTAATGCTACTCAACGCCAGAAGTCTAAACCTCAAGATGCACGCACTCAAAACTCTCCTTAGCATGGAGAACATCGATATCTGTGCAGTAACAGAAACCTGGTTCAAGGCTCCCGAGAGCACCCCAGCACTACCAGGTTATACCTCATACCATGCTTTTCGGCCCCAAAACTTGGACCGAACCACAAAAGGAGGGGGAGTATCAATATTCGTCAAAGATACCCACACCTCCAGGTTGGTGGCACAGCACGAAGCATCCATGTGCAACTAACAGTGGGTAAAACTGCCTTCCAGTTTATAGCCTGCTACAGACCACCCTCCCAGACACAGGAACCCCACTCGGCCTTCCTGAGAATACTGGAAAATATGAAGGGGTCTCCAAACACCATTATATTGGGCGACTTCAACTACCCAAACATAGACTGAGAGCATTACTGTAGCTCCAACACCCTAGCCCAAAGGTTCCTAGAATTTATAAACTCAAATGCTATGGAACAACTTGTTACCACTCCCACAAGAGGGGAAAACATACTGGACCTGATCATCACAAACATGGGGACACTATGCTCCAGACCAGAAGTGTATCCCTCACTGGTAAGATCAGACCATAAACTAATCTCACTGGATATTCACATCCCGACCCCACCCCCTGCTCAGAAAACCACAGTGAAAAACTTCTGTAAAGCAAATTTCACACGCCTCAAAACCAAGGCGGAATCCTTCAAAGCCCCCAGGCCTTTGGAAAATACGGCCCAGACCGCAGAATCCTTTATAAACGCATTCTATGAACACCTTCAGGAATGCATGGATCATGCAATCCCAAATAAAACCAAGACCCAATCCTCCAAAGGCAGATGTCCTGTCTGGTGGACCCCAGCCATCAACAAACTATACAATAGAAGGAGGAAGGTACTACATGATGGAGCAAAATCCCAAAAAGGGAAGGCATTTCTGATCAGTATTAGCGAAAAACTACGGACACTCATAAAATCGTCTAAGGCCAGCTTCGAGAGAAAAATTGCACAGGACACTAAGGATAATCACAAGGCTTTCTTTAGTTATGTTAGGAACCTGGGTGGGAATTCCCAGATATGCTCAGAATTAGTCCAAAATGACAGAAAATACACCGAGCCCGCAGACATTGCCAACATCCTAGCTGACAGGTTCAGTGCAAACTCCCCCCCCCCCACCAAAAGGGCAAATATCTATCCCAACAGAGTGCTGCCCCCCTGACATCTCAGATGCTCAGGTAAGAGCCGCCCTCTCCAAAGCAAAAAAACGCAGCATCAATGGGACCAGATGGTGTCCCGGGCTGCGTCCTACATGAACTCCAAGAAGAGCTAAACCCAAACATAAAACTACTGTTCAATCATAGCCTTACTACAGGATATGTACCCAAAGAGTGGCGTACAGCAACAGTGGTCCCTCTCCACAAAGGTGGTGCCTCAACGGATACTGGAAACTATCGCCCCATAAGCCTGACTAGCTTGGTCTGCAAAGCTATGGAAAGGATCATCATGGATCTCATAAATACAGATATTGGGGACCTACAGACACTGGATCCTACCCAGTTTGGCTTTGTTAAGGGCAGATCCTGCCTCTTAAACCTTGTCGATTTCTTTGAAACAGTCACCAAGGCCATTGACGAGGGGAAGGTGGTCCACACAGCCTACCTGGACCTCGCAAAAGCCTTCGATACAATACCCCACTCGGGCATTATAGATAAGCTCACCAGCTTAAATATAAACCCCTATGTCACTAGATGGGTTGCAAAATGGCTCAAGGACAGAACCCACATGGTTAAAATTGCTGGAGCCATGTCAGACTCCAAACCAGTTACAAGTGGCGTCCCACAAGGCTCAGTCCTGGGACCTCTCTTGTTCGGTATATATTTCTCGGTGGTACAGGCCAACACAGAAGGACTGTGGCTGACCAAGTTCGCAGATGACTGCAAACTGGGCGCCATAATCAACTCTCCAGCCGACACAAGCATACTCCAAAAGGGCCTCATAGAAACAGACAACTGGTGCCAGAGCCATGGCCTCAAGCTAAACGCCAAAAAGTGTATAGTCATCCCCTTTGGCAAAAACAAAGTGCCCACAAATTACCACATAGGTGGTAATCCATTAAGTTACAGAAGAAGTCATTAGGGACCCAAGTTGATAGCAATCTCTCATTTGACAACCACGTGGCCAAAGTGGTTAGAAAAACATTTTATATAGCCCACCTAATCATGAAGGGATTCGCATCTAGATCAGGGGAGGTCATCGTGCCTCTTTACTCATCCCTCATCAGGCCCATAATTGAGTACAATGCCCCTTTTGGGATGTACCTTACCAGACACCTGCAGCAACTGGAAAGACCCCAAAAGTACCTCACCAAGAGGATCAAAGGGCTCAAACAGATGCCATATGCTGCCCGGTTAAAGAAACTCCAGCTCTACTCAGTGGCATACCGCCTGCTCAGAGGCGATCTGTGCCTGACTTATTAAGCCATGTCCAACCCAGAATTAATGGACATGCTGCACCTCAGAAAATCCAAATCCCCTCGAGCTACGCGCTCGAGAGGCTTGAACCTCAGCACTGAAATAAATAGGACATGCTGGAGGGACAGATTCATAACCCAGAGGCTCCCTTCACTCTGGAATAAAATCCCAGTCCAGGTTAGGCAGAGTCCCACATTTCCTCTCTTCAAGAGGAATCTTGATGAGTGGATGGGAGATCGTAGGTTTACCCTGGCTATCACTTCTGTGTCACTGTTAGACAGAGGCACAGTATACTAACCTCAAATAAAGGCATAGCAAAATTAATTTAAAATGGGTGGCGAAAGCCAAGCACACTCTGGCTAGGCTTATAAATGCCCTAGGGCAGATAGCCTAGTATGAACCTATGAACCTATACCTTGGATTTGCACAGTTTTTTGTTTGTGTCTTTCGGCTTTTCCCAGTTAGGGGTCGCCACAGCGGAACTCCAGTCCACTAATGATTGGCAGTAGATTTTTACGTACTGGCTTGCCGGGCCTAACGCACAACCTTCAACGAAGGAACTCCCATTCACACATGTCGCTACACAGAAGATGCTCTATCTGAGAATCGAACGGGCGACGTCTAATTGTGAGGCGACAGCAGTCAGCTCAGGTATTATCTTGATTAAAATCTAAGACCATTCATCAGTCTCTCAAGCTTTTTGTTCCTTTTCATCCCAGGCCATTAACTTTGACTGTTTCTAAGCAAACCATCTCCTCTTGGATATCTAAGGCCATATCCTTGTCTTATTTTCATGGCAGATGTCTATCTTCTTCCATTAGAGCTCTTTTCACTAAGGCTGTTGCCTCTTCTGGTGTGTTCAAGGTTTGGACACCAGTTCCATCATTGAAGCTGCTACTTGGTTTGTAGTGCATACCTTTACTAAGCATTCTACACTGGATATGGTTTCTAGGACCAGGGCAGGTTTTGCTAGGGCCATCCCGCATGGGTTTGTTGACGGTTCTTCCCAGCCTTCCACCTATCAATCCTTTTCTTGAGCTTTTGTACTCTCTTTAAGGTGAAGAATACTACAAAAGTAATGTCGACGGGCATAGTACAGTTGTGTAAAATCTTACCATAACAATAGATGTCATCCTCTTCATTTTGTAGTCTTCAGTTCCTCCCACCACCCCCCTTTTCTTTTGGGCTTTGATTTGTTTACTGTCCTGGCTTAGAGTCCCGCTTTTCCATCTGCGTTTTTTCTCCTCCTGTATGTGCATGGCCTCCTTTTGCCCTATAGAGACTGTTCTCTTCTTGTACAGTTCATTTCTGTGTAACTGCATCCCATCATCACCTTTATGCCTTATGGCCCTGTACAGGGAACATATGTGTGACGTACGGCACATAAAAGATATAAAGGCTTTCGTGTACTGCCTGGATGTTGGGATATCCTTGGTAGGAGATACCAAAGATGAATACTGCAACAGTGAAGAGAAGGACATCTGCTGTTATGGTAAGATTTTATTCAACTGTACTTTATCTTTTTTCCTTGACCTCCAAGTTAATCTGGATCCACGCAAGCCTAATTTCCTTGGGAGGCAATTCCTTTGAGGGTAAAGGTGCAAAACTAAAGCACTCTATTTTGAAAGATGTGGGCTGTGGTCCATACTTTTACCTGTAGTCTCATGGACCTCTCATCATGATTACAGACAGCATCATAGTCATACATGGTACATCAACAAGCTAGGGGGCCACATTGTCGCATCCTCTATATAGACTGGTTGTGACCACTTGGGAGTTGGCTCTCTAGCTTTCTTTAACTCTCCAAGCTTATTACATTCCGTCAGGGCAAAACATAGTAGCAGACAAACTTACCAGGACCAATCATGAATGCTATTTGAATGAAGGGGTCTTCCATATACTGATCTAGTTCTGAGGAACACCTCAAATAGATCTGTTGTTGACCTGTCAAGAGACAACTTTGTACAAGCTTTTTTCTTTCCCTTGCAAGGGCATGTTTCTTTATGTATTTCCACCCTTTACACTGATGGTATGGGGTAGTGCTGAGTATTCAGAAAGGCTTTCACAAAAATGTTTGTGGTGATCCTATTTTTTCAGACTGCACTGATTCTCTCTTTTTCTGGAATTGGCCAAGGGCAGTTACCACAAGCTTCCTCACTGTCTGGATCTTCTCCACAAGACAAGAGGGAGTGTGATGCACCCCAGTCTAAAACATCTTAAATTATCTGGCTGGACTCCAGTAGGTTCCTCCTTTTTTAGAGGATGTGCTGGTACTAAATGAGTAAGAAAAACAATCCAAACTTCACCAAACCAGTAAATAAAATGTAGAAATCAACCGGACTTCAACGTGATTAAAATACTGTTATTTTTACTAGTTAAAACACATCACATAAGCGCTTTCATCTCTCATGGAGACTTCTTCATATGAAATACATTCACATTCTTCCTCTTATTTATAAACTAGCTGAAGTTAATCAACCAATCATGAAATGCTAGTAGTTAAAAAATTCCCTGTGTTAAAGGTGTACAAAGCATTTATTCTAATCACAAGTACTTGAAAAAACATTTTTCAAAATAGAATAAACTATGAAACATAAATAAAAATACATAAAAATCATGTTGAATTCCTTTAAAATTTATGTTAACAAATCTCCTTTTTCACTCGGTATGAGTTTGAGAGCTATTTGGTCATTCAGACGTGTGATGCATTTAGTTGCAACTGCCAGGCAAGTGCTTTTTTTAACAAATGTCTTTACCAGTCACCACCCCTGGAATCAATCTACACTTTTTCCAGTATACCAAAGCTAAACTTAACAAAATTACTACACAACAGAAGTGCCTGTACAATGCATTAACTTCCTTTTTCTTCCTGATCTCATAAAGGTGCTCATAAATTCTTGATTTCAAAGTTCTCTGTCTTTGCAACATAGTATCCTGAGCAACTGTCACATTTAGCTAGGTACACTAGTTTGTTGGTATTACAATTCCCTTTCACGAAGGAAACCTTAGTATGCAAAACATTGCCTTCTCTTTCATAATGTACATACAGTATGCACAACTACCACAAGATGTGGTACCAGTACCAACATTTTTGTCTGTCTGCTTAACATTTTCTAAGATATGTTTAAAGTTCCTAATCCAGTTTTGCTTACAAAAAGGGGTTCAGGCCCAACCAATTGGGAAACTTCATTGTTAACCTTAAAAATGCTCCAGTTCTTCTTTATAATTTCCCCAGTCCCTTGGGAATAAACATTGTGCTCCAATACTAGGGCTTTTTTTGTATTTGTTGTCTCCCTTATTCTTGTTTTGATTAGTAAAATCCATCCCTAACAGGGGTGGATACTTGGTACCCCAACCTTTCCTTACTTCAAAAATACTATCCACCATCTTCTGGGGATATTTCTTTTCTATAAACATTTTCTTCAGTATGTCAAACTCCTGGTCCAGCTCTTTAATATCAGAGGTCATTCTTGCCACCCATATGGCCTGACCCTTTACCAGTCCTTTCTTCTGATGGTACGGATGGTTGCTACTGTAGTGCAGGTATGCATTACAAAAGGTTTCTTTCCTATAAAGGTTGGAAATGAATTTGTTGTTTAGTTGGGAATTCTTAACATCCAAATAACTAATACTCAAAGTCCGAAGAATGTGTAAACCTAAAGTAACCACTGCTACCATTCAAATGTTTCATAAACTCACTAATTTGATCTACTGTACCATCCCGCAGAATAAAGAAATCATCCAAAAAGCTCGTATAAAGATGTCGGTGCTTGGCAAAGGATCTCTTCAGAATAAATTCATCCTCCCATCCCAGCATGACAATATTGGCATAGGTGGGGGCACAGGCTGCCCCCATCACAACTCCTCTGATTTGCTGGTAAAATTCACCTTCAAAATAGACAGAATTATTGTCCAAAATGAGTTCCTTCAGCTCGACTAAGAGCCTAATCCTGTCTTCTGAAAGGGAAGAAAATTGTTGCATGGAATTATAAAAAAGTTCCATCCCCTCAATTTTAGGAATACTAGTAAAGAGGTCCACTACATCAATAGTGAGGAAAATAAGCCCTTCCTTCCATAAAACCTGTTTTAATTTTCCTACAAATTCCCAAAAGTCTTTCATGAGATGGGGGGTCTTGGTCACTACTACTACTTTGTACCATTTGTCCACAAGAATGGTCAAGGGATAAGTCTTACTCCCCCAGGTACTAAATGAGGTAAGGTAATCCTGCTACGAGAAAATTATCTTGACATGTTGAAGAATTTTTCTAGTTAGGACACTGGTTATTGGGTAGGCACCGTCTGGGATTGTACCACTGGTGCTCAAATATTTGTGACTGTTATAAGCCTCTGGCCTCAATCTTATGGCCACTTCATGTGTTTTCCCATGGGTCCCCTTCCCTTTTTCAAAATTTTCTTAGTAAAACAGTTTCTTATAGGAGTGTTTCACCAGAGGTCACATTGCAAACAGGTTTCTCCTTCCTTGGATCTTAACTTTCTGGTAGAAAAATTAACCACATATCCATTTGAAACCTGCACATCTGCAAATTTAAGGTTAAGTGGAAAACTTTTCTTCTCTCTGCTGTAATGTCTTATCTGAGTTGCTAGCTGTCTTGGTGTTTCAACTCTTTCTGGTTTGCTTTTGGGACAGGGTAATATAAAAAACAAATCCCTTATTGATGGCCAAGATTGTTTCAGAGTTTGGTTTAATTAGGCCATCATTCCCCTGGTGTTGTATACTAACTCTGGGAAGAATGGGGGAAAGATTAATCATAGTCTGCACATGCAAAGGCAGCTCGGATGCTATCTTGACAGAACAAAGTTCTTTAGAAGAGCCAATGGGCTATTTATTTCTTATGTTGGGTCTAAGAAAAGACGGCCCTTGTCAAGCAGACTATTTCCTGCTGGCTGTCTTCTGCTGTTGCCTTTTGTTATATCCACTATGATAAAATGCATCCAGGCAGTATTAAGGTGCTCTCTGAGGGCCTTGTTTTCCTAGATGGGGTATTAGAAACCAGTTGTCTTCAGAATATTTCTATAGACTGCTACATGATCCTCTGCATATAACTGTATATGGAATTGCATACTGAATTATTTTTGTCTAGATCCACGACTGTCTTTAAAGACCATTCCCCAGAAAGTCCTGGATCTGTATCCTTCCTCCTCCTGGGTGTGGTAGACTTTGGAAATCAACACATATAGCCTAGAAGCTGCTGCAGCAGTAGGAATTATGAACCATAGTACAGCTGAGCAAGTTGCACTTAACCATGACAGTAGATTATCAATTTCCTCATTGCTGCAGTAGCTGTAGTCATCCACTATCATCATAATGGTATATAGGGTTGTTTCTTGTTTGATTAGTTCAGTATGAGTGCAGTGCTACTTAATTTTAAGACGCAATTTTCCAGTATAACTGCTGATTTTCCTGTCCTCAGGGCTGAGCAGTAAGTAGAGTGGAAGTGAGCCAGATGTTTTGGAAGCTGGGTGGTTACTGTGTTTTTGGCAAGACACAACCCATGTAGCCTAAAGGCTACTGCAGCAGTGAGGAATCTGAACCTCTATTTTGGTAAGTGAACCGTGCTCAAATGTACCTTTTTTCCCATACTTGGATAATTGTCTTATCTTTGTAATTTTATTCCCAGCTGTCAAAAGTCTCTCAGCTGTTCAGAAACTTCTGCTCAGTCTGGGGTTCAAAAGCAGCTTTCACAAGTCTTGTGTCTTTTGACAGAATTATTTTTCTGGCATGTTTGTTGGACTGTCCTAGGAAGAAACTGTTATTTTTGAGTTTCTGCAGTCAAAGCCATACATCTACAAGGGAGTTTCTCAGGATTCTGACGTACATGGCCTTGATGATTCTCATGCTTCCCCCTGGCCAGACTGCATATGAGGAAGAGAACAGTAGTACCTCAGATCAGTCTGGACTGCCATCTACACTGTCCATTTAGATCCCAGTTCTGAGGTTTGTAAAGAGGGAGATTAGATGGTGGGTAGACCAGATAGTTTGTAATCCTTTATCTTCTGTTCTCCCTGTTGATCTCCCTTCAGTCAGTAACTGCAGACAATTCAGAAACTGACATGGGGTGCAGTCCCAAACTGGATAAAAATGTAAGCTCGTTGGAAGCTGTAGGCAGGAAAAAAAAACATCAGTGTCAGAGATATGTTGGCAGTTGTCTATGCTGTAAAAGCTTGAAATCATTTATGATCCCCTGGGCCTTTGCTAGTATATGCAGAAAGTACCGTAGTGATGTGGTACATAAACTCTTTTTGTGGGAGAAGGGGCATACCACATTGTACCCTTTCTGCAGGCTTCCTGTGTTCACCTTGGGAGGCAGAAACCCTGCTCATTTTGACTGTTTGAGCATCATACATCTTGACAGAACAAAGTCTTATTGCAGACCAGTTCAGCAGGACAATGACTAATCCCCATGCATGGAAACTTCATCCTGGAGATGAACCAAAGTATTGGGAACACCTCAGATAGATCTTTTTGCCTCCTTTCAGAATGGACTGCTAAAGAAATTATGCTCCAGGACTCCTTGCTAATAGGCCTTGGACACAGATGTGTTCTCATTCCCATGGACTGGAATGGTCCTTTATGTCTTTCCACTGATGTCCTTCAAGGATGCATCTGCAGTCATAACATATGGGTTGTCCTGCCTCAGGCAGCCCTTCGGTCGGCCGGATTCCAAAGTCTGGGTCTGGCCTCGGCTGATGTCGCACTTTCCCCGACGTCAGAGCGTCTGGGGTATAAAAGTATCAGCCGACGCCATTTTCCTCAGTCTTTCTTGCCGCGCGGTGCCCGAAGCAGAAGCTGTTCGCAAGTGCCGGTCGGCCAGCTCCTTGATTCAGCTACTGAAGACTTTGAAAAAGCTAAGTACCCCATTGGGGACTCTTTCTTGCCTCAGCCGATGTCAGATAAAGTAAATAATTGTTTAACTTGTGGGAAACAAATACCTCATAAGGATTTTCACTCTTATTGCCTTCCTTGCTTAGGCCCAGACCACGACGTCTCGGCCTGCTCTGCCTGTGCTTCCTTCAACCGACGAACGCTTAGGCGTCGGTTGGAGTTTGCAGAGGAATATTTTGGAGCTGACTTTGCGTATAAAATGCCGTTGGAGACTCCGACTTCACATGTAGTTAAAAAACGGAAGGACAAGGACCGACCCTCGCGGCCCGCGGTTTCAGCTGAAACCTCGGTCAGGCCTACCGCGAGTGTCTCGGTTTCGGCTGAAACAGAATCCTCGGTGCTTCCTGTTGCCGAAACCTTACAACCGACTACCTCGGCCTCGGAGGCTCCGGCCGAGTCGGTTATTGAACTACGTACGGAAACCGGTGTCCAGGACATGTCCGACACCATTCCTTTAGACAAATCCACCCCTGCACATGGTGCAGCCAGACCCCCTGCATCCATGTCCATTAAGGCCTTCACTAGGGCTAAAGCTGCCAAACTTGCCAAAGCTTTGCCTCCCAAGTCTACCTCTCAGAGGCCTTCTACCAGCACTCAAATTCTCAGCCTAGCAGAGGATCTTATCTCCTTAATTAGAGGTTCTCAACCTCACCCGGACAGGGGCTCTCTTCCACCTCCAGACAAAAGGCCCAGGGTTGAGCCCTCTGACCCCCACTCCTCAGATGAGTCCTCGGATGACTGTGTTGTCAGAGCACCAGCAGGAGGCTTATTCGGCCTACGAGGATTCTTATGCTGAAGAATCTATTCCTTCGGCCTCCCCTCCTGAAGAGTTTTCTTTTGGTGAGACACTGCATTCTATGAGAGAACATTTCCAATGGCAGGGCCAGGAATTTTCTGATTCCAGAAAAAGATTAAGGACCTTTTTGCATTTACCTCAGCATAGGCCTTTGGTTATACCTCCTGTTTTGATTGTTGTTGATGATGTGTACTCTGATGCTAGTACAGCCCCTGATTCTCTCCCTCCGGCTCCTGCCAAACCTGATAGGTACTACAGGGTCCCGGATTCTCAATTTCACCTGTACAAGGCCCACACTGCAGACCCAGAAACCATTTCACAGGGCCCAAAAAGGGGTTGCAGCTGCCACTGCTAAAAATCCTTTACCTTCTGAAAGGGAATCTAGAGCTTTAGAGCGATGGGGAAAGAAAGTTTATACTTCTGCAACTCTTTCTATGAGGGCATTAAATTGTCAGTTCCATATGATTCAGTACCAAGAGTACTTGTTAGATGAATTGTATAAGAAGCTTTCCTCCTCAGAGCCCCTTGACCATAAATCTCTTCAGGATCTGGTACATAACTCACAGCAGGTTAGTAACCATTTTTTGCAATGTGGTTATGATGCACTGGAAGCTTCATGTAGGTCAGCAATGACAGGGGCTGTTATACGAAGGCATGCCTGGTTGAAGGAACAATCTCTACCGGACCATGTTAAAGCTAAGCTTTTGGATGCTCCAATGGAGAAACAAAAATTATTTGGTTCCACGGCCCAGGAGGTCTTAAAGAAGTTTGAAGAAAAGGCAAAATCTGTGCGAACAGTCAAGGACTTTATGCAGGTACAACCACCGAGATTCAGCAGAAATTGGCCTACTAAGAATTGGTCCTTTCCGGACTCAGACAGATCACAGAGAGGCAGGAACAGGCGTTCCAGAGGTAGAGGGCAAGCTAGAGGCCACTACAGAGGCCGTCAGTGGCAGTCACCCAGCCAGAGAGGTAGTGCAGGAACAGCAACAACAACTACTACACCAGGACAAACACAATGACTTATTTTTGACCCCGCCAACCAGGGCTCAATTAGAAGCACCATTGGGCGGAAAGCTTTCTTTATTTTCAGAAAATTGGCATTACGTTACAAGGGACTCATGGACACTGCAAATAATAGACAAAGGATACAGGTTCCATTTCCACACATTGCCAAAAAGAAAAGGAATGCCAGACCTGCCACCAAATCAGAGGGCGGAGGCTTTGAAACAAATCACCAAATTACTACAAATGAAAGCCATAGAGAAGGTTCCTCTCTCAGAACAAGGCCAAGGTTTTTATTCAAGGTTATTCCTTGTTCCAAGGAAAGAAAATCAATGGAGGCCTATTCTCGATCTCTCCGCACTGAACACTTACCTCATTGTGCCGAAATTCAAGATGCTGACCCTACAGCAGCTTCTTCCCATGCTGGGCAAGGAGTCTTGGCTGGTGACTCTAGATCTCAAGGAGGCATATCTGCATGTCCCCATTCGACAAAGTTGCAGAAGACACCTCAGATTTTTTGCAGGATCAGAGCATTATCAATTTTCAGCATTGCCCTTTGGCTTATCTACTGCGCCCAGAGTATTCACGAAATGCCTGGCATCAGTAATTGCACACTGCAGACTTTAGGGGATTCAAATCTACCCATATCTGGTTGACTGCTTGATACAAGCGGACAGCAAGACAAAATTGTTAAAGGACTTGGACTATGCCATCCAGTTTTTACAGGCCCTGGGATACACAGTCAGCATCCAAAAATCAAGACTTGTACCATCTCAAAGGATAACCTTTTTGGGTGCAGATCTAGATACAACCACCCAGATGGCTTTTCTCACAGAAGAAAAACAGAAACAACTTCCAGATTACTTCAAGAATCTGACAAGACAAACTCAGCTAACTGCAAGGAAGATCCTGCAGGCCCTGGGTTTCATGGCATCCTGCATAATACTAATTCCACAAGCCAGGCTACATATGTGAAGATTGCAATGGTACCTAAGGAGTGTATGGACTCAGCACAGTCACAGCTTAGAAACTCTGATTCCAATCATACCTTGCCTTCAAAAGGAATTCCTGTGGTGGGCTCAAGCCTGCCAGACCAACAGAGGGTTGCCTTTCTTAAAACCAAAAGCAAACCAAACCATCACCACTGACGCTTCAGACTGAGGTTGGGGAGCGCACATGGAGGACAAATGTATCCAAGGGCTATGGTCTCAAGGGCAGCTGCGAATGCACATAAACCAAAAGGAAATGCTGGCAGTGATACATGCAATCGAGACTTTCAAGCCTTTCCTTCAACAAGGCCACCTGCTAATAAGGACAGACAACACCACAGTTATGTGGTACATAAACAAGCAAGGAGGCACGCACTCCTACCCTCTATGCAGACTGGCTATGAATCTATGGGATCTTTGTTTGAAACACAATATACAACTACAGGCCTAGTTCGTGCCAGGGAAAGACAATACTCTGGCAGACAGCTTAAGCAGAACTACCATGGATGCACACGAATGGATGCTGCACCCAGACATCTTCTTACTAATAACACAGACATGGGGAAGGCCCGAGATAGATCTGTTTGCCTCACCCCACAATCAACTGAAAATTTTTTGCACAAGGACATACCATCCACAAGCATGGAAGGTGGACTCTCTCTCATTCAGCTGGAAAGCCCGAAAAGTCTATGCTTTCCCACCAATCCCATTAATGTCCAAGATTTTACTGAAGATCAGGGCAGAACAGCCAAAAGTGATTCTGATAGCTCCAGACTGGCCAAGGCAACATTGGTACCCACTGTTGAAGAGCTTGTCACAGACGAAACCGTGGCTGCTCCCATTATGGCCTCTTCTTCTCACGCAGAACAATTACAAAATCCTGCATCCCAACCTAAAGACATTGCAGCTAACTGCCTGGAGAATACCATGACTCCTTCCCAGGACAGCTTATCCCAGAGGGTAAAGGACATTATTATGGAAGCTCGCCGCCCTTCCACAAGGAAGGCATACTCAGCAAAATGGAAAAGATTTCTCATTTGGAACACAACAAAAGGCCTTGATGCGACAGTGATGAACATGTCACATATACTGGAATACTTAGCAGAATTGTTCCACAATGGCCTGTCTTATTCCTCCATTAAAATACATGCCTCAGCAATTTCAGCAGAATACAATGTAAATCCTCCTGTCTTCTCGCATCCTCTCTTAAGACAATTTCTCAGAGGAATCAAAAACATCACATCTCCAAGGAGACCACCTTTACCAACCTGGGACCTTAACTTTGTGCTGGAAAAACTAACACTTCCTCCATTTGAACCAGCAGCATCGGCAGATCCACAGTTTCTATCCTGGAAAACTGCATTCCTTCTGGCCATAACTTCAGCAAGAAGAGTATCTGAGTTACAAGCCTTAATGGCAGTGCAGCCATTTCTTATTTTCTATCAGGACAGAGTTTCATTAAGAACCAAAACAACTTTCATGCCAAAGGTGATATCTAGAGTATCCTTGAACCAAGCAATTCATTTGCCTACATTCTTCCCAAATCCACAAAATAAAGGGGAAAAACTTCTACACACTCTGGATATCCGCAGACAATTACGCTACTATTTGGACAGAACTAAAAGTTACAGAAAGACTGACCAACTGTTTGTAGCTTATGCTGCTGGGACACCAGGAAAAGCAATTTCCAAACAGACAATCTCAAAATGGATAGGAAATTGCATTTGCTTTTGCTACTCCTTTCATGGAAAGGCTGTTCCTGTGAATATTAGGCTTCATTCCACGAGAGCCACAGCCACCAGTACAGCCTTCCTAAGAGGGGTGGCTACCAAGGACATTTTAGAAGCTGCTACATGGAGCTCCGTGCATACTTTTGCCAAGCATTGCAATTTACCCTTATACTCCAGATCCAGAGCAGGTTTTGCTACTGCAGTCCTGCAGGGTATCTTAACTACACCTTCATTTTCTTAGTACCTCCACCCCCAGATTGGCTATGGTATTCTACCCATATGTTATGACTGCAGATGCATCCTTGAAGGACATAGTACAGTTTTGTACCTACCATAAATGTAGATGTCCGATAGGTATGCATCTGCAGTCAGGTTTACCCTGCCTCCTTCCCCTCTGTGGTATTCCTAGGGTGCTTACCCCTTCATCTGTTATGGTGTATTTGTTTGTGTGTATGTATATATATATCTATATATCTATGTATCTATGTATATATATATATATATATATATATATATATATATATATATATATATATATATATATATAATATAAATATATATATGTGTTTGCATTATGTTTGGAATTTTTTGGCATTTTTATCCAAATTTAGCCTTCATAGAGGGCACCTGGCATCTGGGGCAAGAAAAACTGAGGAAGATGGCGTCGGCTGATGCTTTTATACCCCAGACGCTCTGACATCGGGGAAAGTGCGACATCAGCCGAGGCCAGACCCAGACTTTGGAATCTGGCCGACCGAAGGGCTGCCTGAGGCAGGACAACCCATATGTTATGACTGCAGATGCATACCTATCGGACATCTACATTTATGGTAGGTACAAAACTGTACTTTAACCAGGGTTGTTCTAAAGATTCAGAATGACTCTTCAAAAATTGCGGCTGACTCCTTCCTATCCAAGGCAGCAGTGGATATTCATCATATTGATAAGTGTTGCAGTAACCTTAGCTATATGGGTTATATCCTGCATAGGTTTTAACAGCTGGCCAGCTTCCAAAGCTCCAGGGCACCTTTCACACACCCAAACAGTTGGTCAGCTTGAGCTGAGCTGACTAAAAAGACAGCTTTGGGTGCCTAGCCCTTCAGAGATTTCCTGCTACTGAAGAATATGCTCCTTTGAGGCTTTTGGATCAACTGTTTGCTTGTGCTGTCCTTTGAGCAGTTAAGTTCCTTTTGTGAAGAAACCTTCTATTTTAAATTTATTGTTAACACTTTCCTGTCAGGAATGTTATTTTAAAGGTAGGAGTTTTGTATTTTAATGGACCGTCACAAGACTGTGTTGTATTTTTATTTAGTGAGCTCTTTTTTCCTATTAGTTTAAAAGTTGTTTAACACTTTTAATAAACATTTTTTCTGTGGAGAAATTGTTTTACTTTTTGAGGCTAGCAATGTGTGTTAAAGTACTTTTCATTGTTTTTCTTGGGAAAAAATGACTTAAAAACTTCAAATTTTTACTAGCTTTTGCTGCCTTTTTCCATGAAAAGGGGCACCACTTTCAGCTTGACAGTAGAACAAACCGTCAGTCCTCCTCCCAGCCACAAAACGAAAAAGTTAAAACAGCTTTTGCCACCACAGCAGGATGTCCGTTTCCTTCAGATGCAGGTGGATGATTCTGCTGTGGCCATTAGTTTTATTTTGGACCCCTGTGTTGTGTCACCTGCAGTCACTGTGGACTAGGAGTTAGCCACATCCTCTGCAGCTGTGAGGATCTTCTCAGTGGGCAAGGGAGAGACAGTTGTTTCTGTCCTGAGAGAGCGAACAGGGAAGGCTTCCCTGTTTTGTCATAATGTTGTGCCCATCCCTGAGGAATCGGCGGCTGCCATTAATAACACTGTAGGCTGCATTTTTCCTTTCAAAACAAAACAAAGTAAATATGTACCTACTCCTCCTCAGATTTTCTTGGAGAGAAGTAATTTACTGAGGCTAAAGTAACCACTGCTACCATTCAAATGTTTCATAAACTCACTAATTTGATCTTGGGCTTGATTCAGGCTATTGATCCTTCTTACAAAGTAATTTCTGGTAAAAGAGGGATATACTGCCTTTTCCTGAAGAGATTTAAGATTCTGAATCTGGACAGGAAGATGAAGGGATAGATGCAAGGTTTTCTCCTCGGATTTCTGATTCATGTTCCGAGGAGAGCTCAGATTCTGATTTTTTCCCTGTGAGGATTTCTCTTTGTCTTACTCTTGAGACTATTTCTAGAATGTCTCAGTGTTTTCAGTGGGAGAAGCGCTGTGGTTTTTAATTCCATAAAAAATACTATGAGCTGTTAAAGAAGGAATTTCCAGAGCCTTTACATATTCCTCCACTTCTGTCAGCTTTGAAGGATGTGTGTGTGGTGCTGCTGGTTGTTTTCCTGATGGTTACCAGCCGCCCCTAAAAAATCAGGCAGGTTGTATAAAGTTCCTCATTAAATTTCGATACACTTCCAAAACCTGACCCAGCAGCTGTAGCTTTAGTTAATCCTTATTGCTGTTAAACATTTAGTTAATTTGAGTCCTGCCCTTTCTGATAAGGATGGGAAGACTATTGATGAGCATGGGAGGAAAGTGTATGCATCTGCAACTTTGATTTTCAGAATTTTGAGTTGTTAGACTTGTATGTTAAAGTTTGATCTGATGTCATTTTCATTTGTTCCTCAACCAGTGGGTTCTGATCTGAACATCTGATCCAATCTGCCATGTTCTAAAGATTCTAGGATCCAAATAACGAATTCCTCCCTTACCCATAATGCCCCCTGAATACTACAACACTTCAGATCTTGTTTGATGCTCATCAACACGGATGGGATTGCGAGTTCTCGAGCTGCTTTGGGGTTGAGAGTGCTTATTTTTCTACTTCAATCAGTATGTTTTCCTTTTAATCTTCTGTTTAACCTTTTGTATATATTTTCCCTCTTTACCCATATTCTGCTAACTTTTTTGGTAATTAGGTTTCAAATAGTATCGTTGATAGTTCTTTTCTCCCTTATACCTGCAGGTATATTTCCTATAATTTTGGTAGTTCTTCCTCTTTCCTTGTTTAACTTGAAGTACAAAACTGTTTTCCTGTTTTTCTGATATGGCAGGTAAACCTATTTACCTTCTCTGAGTAATCAGCTGGTAAGATTCTTCTCCAAAACTCCATGCAAGAAAGTCTGGAAGACTGATGCCTTCTCTTTTCCTTGTGCAGAAATATTCCTGTATGCTTTTCCACTTTTTCCACTGATTTCCAGGGTATTTCTGAAGATTCAGGAGGAGCCTTCCAAAATCATTGTGGTGACTCCTTTTTGAAATGCCTGAGGCAATTACTGCAAGCTTCCTCACAGACTGCATTTACTCACACATGAACAGCAGTGTTTAATACAACCCAACCCCAAACATCTTCAGTTGACTGCCTGGATGCTAGTGTCTTCATTCCCTTTATGCTCTTGTTTACTGAGGATGTGCAGCAGGTACTAATGGAGGCTTGAAAGTCTGCTACTAAAAATCATACATTAATAAATGGAAATGGTTTTCTAGGTGGTGCCAACAACATAACCATCACCCATTCAAGGTTAGTCTAGTTTTACAATATTTGTGAGTTACTGTCCTGTGGCCTTTCCTACTCCTCCATCACGGTTTGTTTGTTGGCTATTTCAGCATGTCTACCCATAGATCCTTTTCTTTCCATGCATTCTGACGTTAGAATGTTTTTGAGAGGGGTTTTGCATAAAAGGCCTCCAAGAAAACCAGTGGCCCCTCCTTGGGATCTTAATTTTGTGTTAGAGGAGCTAACCCTTTCACTATTTGTACCAGCTAACCTGGCTGACTGAGGATCTTAACATGGTAAACTGTTATACTGATTGCTGTGACCACACTTCCAAGAGGGGTATCTGAATTGCAATCTCCACAGAGACTGGATTTATTTGAGAACTAATCCTCCTTTGAATGCATAAAATGATGTCCAAGTTTACTTCAAGCCAAACTGTCATCTCCCTGTTTTCTTTCTTGAACCTATAAATAACCTGTAAATAAGGGAGAAGGGATACTCCATACCTTGTATGTCCACAGACAGCTGAGGTTCTATCTTGACAAAGCTAAATGTTTCTGATCTTCGGATCATTTGTTAATTTCTTTTTAATGTAAGAAGAGATGACGTGCCATAACAGACTATTGCTGTTGTCTAAAGCTATTAACCTTTTGATCTGATGTCAGTTTTCATTCTAACCTCAGCTGATTGGTTCAGATCCTTTGATCTTACTCAGCTGTTACTTTAGCTCGTGACCACCACAAAATCTCTCAAGCTCCTCCCTCACCCATAACGTACCAACCCCAAACATATCTCAGATGTCATCTGCTGCTTTCGTGTTCAGACGTGATCACTTTTCAGCTCTTGAGTGTATTAGAGTGGGAAACTGGTTTCATATATGAATATTTTTTGTGTAGCTTCACAACCTGATGTTTCTTATTCCTGTAAATTATAGCCTACACGTCGTACATCCCTGTACTTTACACACTTTTTTTTGTGCATTTCTACTTACCATTGTTGGTAGGTGTGATGCCTCACCTCTGGGCCAGTACTCAAGGAGCCTCAATCCTCACCACTGGCACCTGTGTGGAATGTTCACTGGGAGGCTAACGGGTATACACGCACAGTATCTCCAGCTGCAGCTCTCCCATCAAGCACAATTTCCCTTAAGAGCTCACAGGGAACACAGTCTGGGGGCTGGTTCCTTTCTTTCTCCAGATCCTCAATAATACTCCACACTGGTACAGGTATAGAGCCGAGTTCTTGCCCAGAGTTCCAAGCCAAGTCCTCCAACACTGTCCACCCAGCGCTTTGTATCCCTGCCCAATAGGTGACGCATGCCCACACACACACGGGAAAGGTCGGCAGTTTTACTAGCTATGCCCCCTTTTGCATAGACTATAAGGTAGTTATCATTGCCAGCAGAACCCCTCGACAGATACTTTAAGGCAGTTAAAGGGTGTCCAATTTTACTGCTTAATGTTAGTATTGATACGAATACAAATTTGACAAGTTTGACCAAGAGCAAGGCTATTAGGAGTGGCCCACACAGTGTCATGAAATAAATATGCAAATACTCTCAAAGCTTAAATATCTGTACAAATATTGGCCACAATGAAAGGTTTAAATATGTTTTATAATAAGCAATAAAAGAACACAACATACTAAATATCTATTTACAGTGACATCAGAGTTCAAAATAACAGGAAATGTTTAAAATAACATTGAAGGACAGAGTCATACAAAGAAAAAACAGTATCTAAGCTAAGCTTCACTATATTTCTGACTGAATCTGAGAGAATTATACTAATGTTCTTCGTGTTTCACTGTTGCAGTCATTACATTTGGGTAATCTGCTGGCAGGTTGCCCTCAGTCGGCCTGAATTCCAAAGTCTTGGGTCCTGCGTCGGTTGCTATCTTCTCTTCCATGACGTCAGGTCGTCAGGGGTATAAAACATGCAGTCAACGCCATTTTCTTTAGTCTTTCTTGCCGCGCGGTGCCCGCAGCAGAAGCATTTCGCAAGTGCCGGTCGGCCGACTACTGAAATATTCAAGTCTGAGTTTCAGAACTGAAGTCTTCACTAAAGCTAAGTACCCTGTTGGGGAAACTTTTTTCTTGCCTTTTACCGATGTCAGAAAAAGTTAATAATTGTATTACTTGTGGGAAGCAAATACATCATAAGGATTTCCATTTATACTGTATTCCTTGCCTAGGCCCTGATCACAACGTGCCTGGCTGTTGGTTTTGTGCTAGATTTAACCAACGCACTATTAAGCGTTGGTATATTTTTGTATCAAAGTATTTTGGAAACAGATTTAACTACCCAGAAATGTCGTCTGATAGCAATCTGACTACTGGAGTTCATAAAAATGCAAAGAAAAGGACAGAGAAAGGCAGTTGAGATCCAAAGGCAGTCGAGATCCAAAACCGACGAAGCTTCTCCTAAGCCAGTCGCCGGTTCGCCGGTACTCAGTGATGCGCCTTCGTAGCCCCTGATACCCGCTACCTCCGAGTCGCAGGCCTCTACCGACACCCATGTGGAGTCCGGCATGCCACTAGATACTCAAGGTATTGGACAGACGGATGCATCTCCCTCGGATGGGTCTGGAGCCGCTGAGCAGGCACTGGCTTCTGAGGGTGTATTCAAACTTCAACATTTGTACATCAAACCGACAGCTGCAAAACCAAAGACAAAAGCAACTTCTAAACCTAAAAAAAGACGCATGAGCCACGTGCACAGGCCTCTATGCCTAAAAAACAGATGATGAAAATGGCTGAAGACCTTATTACCTTGATCAGGGGTACCCATCCCCCTCCAGATAAGAGGCCTAGGCAAGACACTGATTATGAATCTTCAGATCAGGTTTCTATTTCTTCTGATTCCTCTTCTGATCAGGAATTATCTATACCTCCCTATGAGGATTCTGATGCTGAGGAGTCTATTCCATCTGCATCTCCTCCTGAGGATTATTCATTTGGAGAAACCTTACATACTTTGAGGGAGCATTTTCACTGGGAGAGGCAAGACTTCTCAGAATCGAAAAAGAGGCTCAGCGATTTCCTCCTTCTCCCTCAGCACAAGCCTTTGGCCATTCCCCCTGTTTTAGACATTGTGGATGATGTGTTTTTGGAGTCAAGCTTGACCCCTGACTCCTTACCTCCAGCTCCCAGTAAGCCTGACAGATATTACAGAGTCCCTGACTCACATAAATTTTTATATAGAAACCCTGCAGCTGATCCTGAAACTATTTCACAGGGTCCAAAGGAAGTTAAGGCCTCAACAGCAAAAAACCCTACACCCTCTGACAGATTCTAGGGCACTGGACAGATGGGGAAAAAAGGTTTATACATCTGCAACTTTGGCAATCAGGGCAGAATGTGCAGACAATAAAGAATTGCAGGAATTATGGCATGCAGCTGAACAAGTTGGAAAGCATACTTTGCAATGCGGGTTTGATTCTTTAGAGGCCTCCTGTAGGGCTGCAGTTACTGGATCTGGATTGGTTAAAGGAACAAAATTTGCCTGATCATGTTAAAGCTAAATTGCTAGATGCACCTTTACAGCCTGATTCTCTGTTTGGTATTAAGGCAGAAGAGATTTTAAAGAAAATGGAAGACAAAGCTAAGTCTATGCAAACTGTAAAAGATTTCTTACAAGTGCAGCCACCAAGATTCAGTAGACACTGGCCTACAAAAAATTGGTCCTTTCCTGTGTCAGACAGAGCTCAAAGGGGCAAATCCAGACGCCCTAAAGATTCCAGGTACCAGACTCCAGACTCGTACAGGTCAAAGCAACGGGGTGCATCCACCTCCAAATCTGGAGGAGATAAAGCTCAAACCTACAGAAAGCAATCCCAATGATTTCCCTCTGTCTACACCAAGCACTTATCTTTTGGCAGCACCCCTAGGGGGAAAATTAGCACTTTTTGCTCAGAACAGGCAGTTAATAACCCAGGACAAGTCGTTACTAAACATCATATCACAGGGATAGAGATTCAATTTCCACACTCTGCCAATGACAAATGGTTGGCCACATCTGCCAAAAAATCAATGGGCAGAGGCACAGAAACAGGTTACGTCCCTCTTGGATATGGGGGCCATTCAGACAGTACCAGAACAGCAAAAAGGACAAGGTTTTTACTCAAGGCGGTTCTGGGTACCCAGAAAGGACAAGGCCTGGCAGCCAGTACTGGATTTATTGATTTTGAATACATACCTGGACATTCCAAAATTCAAAATGCTCACTTTGCAGCAGCTTCTGCCCATGCTGGACAAGAATGCTTGGCTGGTGACTTTAGACCTAAAAGAGGCATACCTGCATGTCCCAATAAGACAGTCGTGCAGAAGATACCTCAGATTCAAGGCTGGCTTAATGCATTACCAATTCTCTGCACTGCCCTTTGGCTTATCTACTGCGCCCAAGGTCTTCACAAAGCGCCTGGCACCAGTAATTGCATTTTGCAGACAAAGAAATATTCAAATTTATCCTTACTTGGACGACTGTCTCATTCAAGCAGAGAAGAAGGACACTCTTCTATGACACCTGGCATTTGTGAAAAGACTTCCAACATGCCTAGGGTACACAATAAACAAAAATAAATCACAACTGGTACTCTCTCAAAAGATAACATTCCTGGGTGCAAGCTTGAATACAACTGCCCAGATGGCTTACCTCACGCCAGACAAACAAAGGCAACTGACTACTTGCTTCAAACTGATGGCAACAAAAACCCAGTCTTCTGCAAGACAAATTCTGCAGGCTCTGGGCTTCATGGCATCCTGCATTCTACTAATTCCATATGCAAGACTGCATATGAGGAAACTTCAATGGTTCCTAAAAAGTTTATGGAGTCAACATTCACACAGTCTGGAAACAGTGATTCCTCTCATTCCCTGCCTGCAACAGGAGTTTCTATGTTGGGAAAAGGCCTGTCACCAAAACATGGGACGGCCCTTCACTCTACCCCCTGCCAGCCAAACCTTAACAGATGCATCAGATTATGCCTGGGGGGCCCACATGGCAGGAAGATGCATTCACGGCATATGGGTACCATATCCAATGCATCTACATATCAACCAGAAAGAGATGCTAGCTGTTCAAAACGCCCTAACAGCCTTCAAGGACTTACTTCATCCAGGAAAACTACTGATAGATAGACAACACCACAGTCATGTGGTAGATAAACAAGCAAGGGGGCACACACTCATACCCCTTTTGCAGATTAGCCACGGCACTGTGGGGCACGGCTTTGACCTACCAAGTACATCTCCAAGCTCAATTCCGCCCAGAAAACAAAACACTCTGGCAGACAACTTAAGCAGAAACATTATGGATCCTCACGAGTGGAAACTAAATCCACAAGTCTTCAGCATGATAACAGAGAAATGGGGGAGCCCAGACATAGATCTATTTGCCTCTCCTCAAAATTATCATCTGCAAAGATTCTGCACAAGGACTTATCTCACAGACAAGCATGGAAAGTGGACGCCCTATCCTTCAGTTGGAAAAACCTTTCAGTTTACGCCTTTCTTCCTCTGTCTCTTCTACCCAAGGTCCTCCTAAAAGTCAGACAAGAGAAGTCAAAGATGATATTAATTGCCCCGGACTGGCCCCGCCAATACTGGTACCCAATCCTAAGGAACTTGCCTCATTACTCAGCTTGGACCTTGCCTCAAAAACCACAACTACTGTCCCAGCAAAGCAATCAGATCCTGCACAGTCAAATACAGACTCTGAACCTGGCAGCATGGCTAATCCTGTAATCATACAAACGACACCTCTCAGTAAAGCTGTGATGGATGTCATTTTGGAAGTCAGAAGGCCTAGTACTAGAAAATCTTATGCTGACAAATGGAAGAGATTCTGTGCTTGGAATCAAGCACAAGGAACTGATACAGCAGAACCACATATTCCTCAGATTTTACAATACTTAACTGAGATGCTTGCCAAAGGCCTGTCTTTCTCATCAATCAAAATACATGCCTCTGCCATTTCGGCTCATTACAATACAGAGCCACCAATCTTTTCTCATCTTTTACTAAAGCAGTATCTTAGAGGAGCCAAACATTTAAGGCCTCCTAGAAGATCACCATTACCTGCATGGGACCTCAATTATGTGTTGGAAAAGCTCACCCTGCCTCCATTTGAACTAGCTGCTACTGCTGATATAAAGGTCTTATCATGGAAGACAGCTCTGCTACTAGCAATTACTTCAGCAAGAAGAGTTTCAGAGCTATAGGCCCTCATGGCTGTAGGGCCTTTTATTATATTTTACCCAGACAGGGTGTCTCTGAGGACCAATCTTACTTTTATGCCTAAGGTCATTTCCAGTGTGGCTCTTAACCAAGCAATTCATCTGCCAACTTTTTATCCAAATCTGCAGAACAAAGGAGAGAGAATTCTGCATTCCTTGGACGTACACAGACAGCTAAGATTCTACTTGAGCAGGACTAAAGCTCTAAGAAAAACTGAGCAATTACTAGTGTCACATGCTACAGGATCAGAAGGAAAGGCTATTTCAAAGCAGACAATTTCAGAGTGGATAAGCCATTGCATCCATTTCTGCTACTTACACCATGGCAAACCTGTGCCCAAGGGCATTAGGTCTCACTCCACCAGAGCTGCAGCTACTTCAGCAGCCTTTCTCAGAGGAGTACCAACCAAGGACATTCTAGAGGCTGCTACTTGGAGTTCTGTTCACACCTTTACAAAGCATTACCATTTGCCTCTACTCTAAGTCCAGGGCAGGCTTCGCCACTGCAGTGCTGCAGGGCCTTATAGCCTCACTTAATGCTGTTTAGATCCAGCCTCCCAACCATAGCTTTGGGATTCTACCCAAATGTAATGACTGCGACATTGAAACACGAAGAACATAGTACAGTTGTGTACACTTACCATAAATGTAGATTTTCAAGTGTATTCACTGTTGCAGTCCAGGTTACCCTCCTGCCATCCCCCTGTCATTCTACAGTTTACCTTTCCTTCTCTATCTTCTACAACCTATGTGGTGTATTTGCTTGTAGATGAAGGTAAAGTTTATACTGATGCATGTAGATATATAAATACATATAACATTACCTTTTTGGGGGCACCTGACATCAGGGGCAAGAAAAACTAAAGAAAATGGTGTCGGCTGCATGTGTTATACCCCTGACGACCTGACGTCATGGAAGAGAAGACGGCAACCGACGCAGGACCCAAGACTTTGGGAAATTCAGGCTGACTGAGGGCAACCTGCCAGAAGATTTCCCAAGTGTAATGACTGCAACAGTGAATACACTCAAACATCTGCATTTATGGTAAGTGTACACAACTGTACTTTCCCTAATAACGTACTTCGATAAGGAAAGATGAAATATGTGAGCAGTCTCTTGTCTGGTCCCAAACAGAATATTCTGTCTCAATAAGAGACTTCTCAATATCTAAAATATCACTTCTGGGAAAGCTTGCAGAATGACATCACTTTGGTCATCTGACTTCTAGTTCCCATTCAAACCTCATTGCTGGAAACTGGCAGGATTTAGCACCTACTTGTAAAAATACACACACAAGGGTTTTTGCTCAGATCTGTGGCAGGTGCTGGAAATCGTAAAAACAATTTCATACCTCCATGCTTCCAGAGTAGTAATTTGTTCACCCCAAAGACCATGGAGAAAGCATCTTAGTACAGACTGTGTTTCTCTAGCCACATTGAAACCTGTGAGATAGCATCTTTATGGTCTAGCCCATAAAGTGATTTAATTTCTGATGTATTTTAAAGTTTCCTGGACTGAGGTTAACCTACTGTCATCCATTTTCCTCTGCTAAAACATGTGCATTTAAACAGTTACAGTAGTGCATGTAAAATTTTCTTCTCTCTAGTAGGCACACAGTTGCATTTTAAACACAAACACTTTACAAATACATTTTCAACACAAACATCTGTACAGATCAGTTTGATATACAGAACGTACAGTTCTGTTACATTTGTAGTACAAGCATCTTGAATAAATCGGGTAGATGTTCACAAAATGACATATTTACAGAATTCCAGCTAGCTGTCCTGGCAGTACCTCCTGTCGTCACATCAGGCCTCCCTCCCTTCCCTTCTTTTCTATCTCTCTCTACACGTTTAGTGTAATGTTTCATTACCATTGTTGGTATAATACCTTTTTTCTGTTCACTCTTTCCATTAAAAAATAATAAATAATTTTGTTTATCTAATATTTTCCTTTTTTGTTAGTGTGATGTCTGAAAAAGGAGAAAATGATCCATCTGGCCTTAAAATGCTCAAAATATGAGCACAATTTGCCTTTGTCTGATGCATATGCATGTATTGTTTAGGTCTGGACCATCTTAAAGTTGATTGCTTTCTGTAAAGCTATTAATCCCAGAGCAATCACAGATAGAAAGAACAAACTAATTTTGAAAGGACTGCTGCTGTTGTCTTTCACAGAAGCTATTTCTGAGGCTCAACCCCCTGCCTCCCCCAAATCAAAACATAAGGAGCGTTTAAAAAAGTCTTCGGTGCCTACTGTTTCTTCAACAAAAACATCAGATCCTACTTCTGAACCACCTTGAAAGAAGTGTTAAGTCTGTTCTGAAGACTACTCCGATCCAGCCGACTTCAAACTGGAAGGAGTCTTCCTCGGATCCTACTCTCTGATCCATAGTCCTTACCACAAACTAGGTATTTTCTTTCATTGGATCCAGTGCCTTTGAAGGTTCCATCCCCATTCCTTGAGACCAGCCTGCATTCCACACCACAATCTGTCACTTTCTCTTACTCTTCCAGAAGTCTGACTGAAGCTGATGTGGACAGGATGATGAGGAAACTTCTCTTGGTGCAGATACAGATGGGGTTTCTCCCGACTCTCACCCCCTGGTGTCAGGAAGTCCATATTTCTACCATTCTGCCGATGTCAGCTTCTTCTCCGTTCCAACCAATCATTCCAGAGCCCCTGGGTCAAAGCCTTCTGGATCCATCTGCATCGGATCCGAGAATGTTCTTATTTTCTGCTCTGAAGCTAAGCTACCTCTGAGTGCACCGGCTCCAACTTCTTCGTAGCTGGAGCATCCCAGTTGGATCCAAGGCATTAGAGTTGACTTCCAAGGCTTTTGGAGCCATCTTTTCCCCTTGGAGCTTCAGCACTGGACAGCTAGCTCTGACGTCCCCCTCTGGTGGATTGCATTTGAGGCTTGGGGAGCTGATGCAGCAGAAGTGTGTTTTCCCTGTTCCATTGTCTTCCTTTTCTTTGAGAATTTCGCCTTTGAGGTAGTGAAGAGTGCTCTCTGCTCCAGCAGGATGGACAGACCCTACTCCCTCGGATGTTCCCTCTGCATCCTGTGTGTCTTTGTGTCTTGAACCACATCATTCTACACCACGGGGACAAGCCAGATCAAAGTATCCAGGCTACCCAGCGGGTTTCACAGTCTCTTCCGATACTTTACTGGGGCACCCCACTGAGGAAGTCCCTAGGAAGAGGAAGTGCATGCAAGAGACTCCCTTGAGGAGTCAAGTCCCTGAAGATACTGATTTTGATGGAGAAGGGTCCCCAAGATCACCACCTGAAGACATCTCATTTGGAGACATTCTTGAGATCCTTAAGCAGAGGGGTGGTTGGTCCTCTGATAACCCTTCCCCAGGGGAATCCGTATTCCTTTCTAAATGACTCCTCACCTTTATTCTTTTCGTTTTCCTTCTGCTCTTTATTTGATATTCCACATAACACCTTTTATGTTCTTTAAATGTTCTCCACCACTCTGACCAGCCTCTGTAAAAATCCCTCATACTAATATGGTCTTTCCAAAGCTGTTTTTCATGTAATCATTTTATTCCTTTACCTATCCTTGTTTATTCTTCTTAACCTTTTATTTCTATCTAAGTAGCCAAATGATATAAAAACCTGTTTTTGTTACTCTTCCTTTAATAATTTCTATACTCATGGATGTCAAATCTATTTGTTTTATGCTTTACTCTTCTACAAGTCCAGCTATTTGTTTTTCAAATATTTACTATGCCAAAAATAGCTCTCTAATATCTTTCTTACATCATTGCCTTTCCTCTTTTTTATAAATCACAAAATCTCCTACAGCTGCAATATTCATATTTATTGTAATGTACTCCACATTTTTTGAAACATTTCTTTTCTTGTAGTGTATGCATAAACAGCAATCATCTTGTATACATATCATTTTCATACAAGGTCTATTATTGTAATTCTCCCCATTATAGCCAAGGTTACTTCCAGTATTTTAACTGTTTTGTTTTTGCATAGAGTTCCTATTCCTGAACATGTCTCCTTTCCAAACTTCCAAGCAGTCTTATTCCCCCGTAGTATTTCAGTTTGTAGTAGTTCTTCATCAGTCAAGAATCTTGTGTCTTCTAACACTGTTATATCCATGTCTTCTAACACCATTATGTTCATGTCAAGACACTTACATTATTCTGTAATACCAATCCTTCTAGGTAAACTTTTTAATCTATTTATAGCTACTACTCTACAATTATCCCTTTCCTTGATGTTCATCGTGCATACAGCTGCAGTAATCACAGATGGGTTCTCTGCCGTCAGGCGGGTCCTTGGTCGGCTGAATTCTAAAGTTTTGGTCCGGCGTCGGTTGTCGTCGCTTTCTTTCCTGACGTCAGTGTGACGGGTATATAAGACACAGCCGACGCCATATTCTTCAGTCTTTCTTGCCGCGCGGTGCCCGAAGCAGAAGCAGTTCGCAAGTGCCGGTCGGCCAGCACCTGAATTTACGAAAAATTGGAAACCGAAGTCTTCATTAAAGCTAAGTACCCCGTTGGGGAAACTTTTCTTGCCTCAGACCGATGTCAGGAAAAAGTTAACAATTGTATTTCTTGTGGGAAGCAAATACCGCATAAGGATTTCCATTCCCTCTGCATACCTTGTTTAGGCCCAGACCATGACGTCTCGGGCTGTCGCTACCTTCAATAAGTGCACTATTAAGCGTCGGGCCCAACACTTTTCGGTAAAGCCTTTGATTATAAAATGTCGGAGACTCCGACTACCGTTTTGTCCAAAAAATGCAAGGACAAGGACTGACACGCGAGGTCCGCGGTCCCCACCGTCACCACGCCAAAACAGGCTACGTGGTCGGTTCTCAGCGACGCCCTATGCAGTCCCTGACTACCGACACTTCTTTGGCGGGTCTTCTGTACCGAGACCACAGGTACCTCGGCCCATGCAGACTACAACCACGAAGCCACTGTGGCGTTGAGCCTCCTAATGTGGACAGGTCCACTTCCATCCATGGTGTCTTTAGACCCTCTTCTTCCTTTTCCATTAAGGCCTTTACTAAGTCCAAATCAGCCAGACATCCCCAGAGGCCTGTTGCACAGGGCCCATCTCCAGGCCCCATGCCTAAAAAGCAGATGCTTAAAATGGCTGAGGATTTAATTACTCTTATCAGGGGTTCCACCTCCAGACAAGAGACCCAGAGTGGAGGAAGATTCCCCTCTTCTGATCAGGGCTCCATTTTTCAGATCATTCTGATGTGAAACACTCTTTCTCCTTTTGAAGATTCTGATGCAGAGCAGTCCATTCCTTCTGTATCTCCTCCTGAGGATTTTTCTTTTGAAACCTTGCACACCTTGAGGAACACTTCCATTGGGAAGGCCAAGACTTTTCTGATTCCAAGAAAAGACTTGGAGAATTTCTTCTGTTACCTCAACACAGACCTCTGGCGATACCTCCTGTCTTGGACATACTGGATGATGTTTATTCGGAGGCTTGCTTTAATCCGGATTCCCTGCCTCCTGCCCCAGTCAAGCCTGATGGGTACTACAGAGTTCCTAACTCTCACCAATTTCTGTTCAAAAGCCATAATGCTGACCCTGAAACCATTTCTCAAGGCCCCAAGGGAATGAAGGCCTCTTCTGCTAAGAATCCACTACCTTCCGAAAGAGAGTCAAGATCCTTAGAAAGGTGGGGAAAAAAGGTGTATACCTCAGCCACCCTAGCCATGAGGGCCTTAAATTGTCAGTTTCATATGCTTAAATATCAGCAGTTTCTGTTATCACAATTAAGAAATAAAATGTCTCGACCTGAACAACCAGATTTGAAGGCGTTGCAGGATATGATGCATAGTGCAGAACAAGTGGGTAAACACACCTTACAATGTGGCTATGATGCCCTAGAGGCCTCAAGTAGAGCTGCTGTTTACAGTATCAGTTATTCGTAGACATGCATGGCTTAGGGAACAAATCTTGCCTGATCATGTGAAAGCTAAACTACTAGATGCTCCTTTACAAAAGGATGTGCTATTTGGTACTAATGCGGAGGAGATACTACGGAAAATGGAAGAAAAAGCCAAATCTATGCAATCTGTCAAAGCTTTTCTACAGGTTCAACCACCACGTTTTAGCAGAAATTGGCCTTCTAAAAACTGGTCCTTTCCAGCCACGGACAAGCCCCAAAGAGGTAGATACAGACGCTCAAGGGGCAGAGGACAATCACAAGGATCATATAGAGGCAGGCAATGGCAACCTCCAGCACCAAGAGGTGGCGAAGACAGTGTGCAACAATATAGGAAACAAACCCAATGACTTCCTCCTTTCCATGCCAAGCAAGTCTCAGCTGGCAGCTCCCTTGGGAGGAAAACTGGCATTATTTACAAGAAATTGGCATATTGTCACAACAGACAAATGGATACTGGACGTTATAGACAGAGGCTACAGATTTCATTTTCACACTCTACCAAAAATGAGAGGCATGCCATACCTGCCACACAATCAAAGGGCAGAGGCACAACTACAAATTTCAAAGCTCATAGACATGAAAGCTATTCAAGAGGTACCTACTCACGAACAAGGCCAAGGTTTTTATTCCAGGCTATTTCTGGTACCAAGGAAAGGAACCGACTGGAGACCCATTTTGGACTTATCCATCCTAAACACATTCTTACTCAAAATTCAAGATGCTCACATTACAGCAGCTTCTTCCCATGCTGGGCAAGGAGTTTTGGCTGGTAACATTGGACCTCAAGGAGGCATACCTGCATGTCCCAGTCAAAGCTGCAGAAGATACCTCAGATTTCTTGCATGTTCAATCCACTATCAATTCTCTGCATTGCCCTTTGGCTTATCTACTGCGCCCAGAGTATTCACGAAATGCCTGGCATCAGTAATTGCCTACTGCAGACTTCAAGGGATACAAATTTACCCTTATTTGGACGACTGCCTGATCCAAGTGGACAGCAAGCACATACTTCTGGATCATCTGGCTTATGCAACACGGTTACTGAACTCCCTGGGATACACAATCAACAAAGAGAAATCCAAGCTAACACCATCTCAGAAAATAACTTTCCTGAGTGCCAACTTGGACACAAACACCCAGATGGCCTATCTTACGCCAGAAAAACAGGGGCAACTAACTCAGTACTTCAAAATACTAGCAAATTGTACCAGGCTTACTGCAAGGAAAATCCTGCAGGCTCTGGGCTTCATGGCATCTTGCATTCTTTTAATCCCGTGTGCAAAGTTGCATATGAGGAAACTTCACTGGTACCTAAAAAAACGTATGGTCTCAACACAGCCACAGTTTGGAATCAATATTACCAATAATTCCATGTTTGCAAAAGGAATTTCTATGGTGGGCCCAAGCATGTCAAACAAACACAGGTCTCCCATTCTGCAAGCCTCAAGCAAATCAAGTCATCACAACAGATGCCTCAGATTACGCCTGGGGGGCGCACATGACAGACAGGTGCATTCAGGGCAAATGGTCCCAAAAAGAAAAGCACCTTCACATCAATCAAAAAGAAATGCTAGTAGTGAGAAATGCAATTACAGCTTTCAAGGACCTCCTGCATCCAGGGCAATTATTGATAAGAGCAGAGAACACCACAGTAATGTGGTACATAAACAAACAAGGAGGAACACATTCATACCCCCTGTGAAGACTAGCCATGACACTTTGGAACTTGGCTCTGGAATGGCAAATCGAACTTCAAGCACAGTACTTGCCAGGTTTGGAAAACACGCTGGCAGACAATCTAAGCAGAAATTTGACAGATCCACACGAATGGAAGTTGCATCCTCAAGTGTTTACAAAGATAATCCAAGCGTGGGGGAGGCCAGACATAGATCTCTTCGCCTCCCACAGGAATCATCAATTGGAAAAGTTTTGTTCAAGGATCTTTCATCCAAAGGCCTGGAGAGTGGACGCCCTTTCATTCAGTTGGACAGCATGGACAGTTTACGCTTTCCCACCTCTGCCTCTTCTGCCCAGGGTGCTCTTGAAAGCAAGAGCAGACCGACCGAAGATGATACTGATTGCTCCAGACTGACCAAGACAACACTGGTATCCACTCCTGAGGAGCCTAACACATACTCCTCCCTGGCCCCTACCTCTAATGCCTCTTCTGTTGACTCAGCACAGCTACAAAACTCTTCACAGCCAGCTGAAAACACTCAATCTCGCTGCATGGAAAATTCCTTAACACCTCAACAGACCCTACTCCCCAAAGAGGTGCAGGATGTCATTTTGGAGGCCAGAAGGCCATCTACTAGAAAGGCTTACTCCATAAAATGGAAAGCGGTTTTGCTCTTGGAATGAGAAAAAAGGCCAGGACCCTAGAAAACTGAATTTGCCTCAGGTGCTACAGTATCTAGCTGAGCTGCTGAACAGTGGACTTTCATTTTCCTCCATAAAAATCCATGCCTCAGCCATTTCTGCAGAATTCAACACGGATCCACCCTTATTCTCTCACCCACTCTTAAGGCAGTTCCTCAGAGGGGCTAAGAATATAAGACCACCAAGGAAACAACCAGTGCCAGTCTGGGATCTTAATTACATTTTAGAAAAATTAACATTGCCTCCCTTTGAACCAGCTGCCTCAACAGATTTGCAATATTTGTCCTGGAAAACAGCTTTCTTTCTGGCCATTACCTCAGCTCGTAGGGTTTCGGAACTACAAGCCCTCATGGCTGTGCATCCCTTTCTCATCTTCCATCAGGACAGGGTTTCCCTTCGAACCAACCCATCATTTATGCCTAAAGTGGTATCCAGGGTAGTTTTAAATCAAGCCATACACTTACCTACCTTTTACCCCAATCCTCAAAACAAAGGGGAAAGGCTGCTACACTCCTTAGACATCCATAGACAGCTACGTTACTATTTGGACAGAACAAAGCCTTTCAGGAAATCAGAACAACTTTTTGTGTCCTGTGCTGTAGGAGCTCAAGGGAAGCCAGTTACCAAACAGACAATTTCAAAATGGATAGGCAACTGCATACGGTTTTGTTACTCCTATCATGGAAAATCTGTCCCTACAGGCATCAGATCCCACTCCACCAGGGCCACAGCTACTTCTACAGCCTTCCTCAGAGGAGTTCCTACCAAAGATATTTTGGAGGCAGCCACTTGGAGTTCTGTGCATACCTTCACAAAACACTACCACCTGCCTTTATATTCCAAAACTAGAGCAGGCTTTGCCACTGCTGTGTTGCAGGGCATTCTGGCTCATCCCAGTTCCACCTAGTGCCTACCACCCTGTGCGTAGCTTTGGGATTCTACCCATCTGTGATTACTGCAGCTGTATGCACGATGAACATAGTACAGTTTTGTACCTACCATCAATGTAGATGTTCGAGTGCTAATAGCTGCAGTACCTCCTTCCCTTTTTGGTAAAGGCCTAGTGGCTAACACCTCCTCATACAACCTAATTTGGGTTATCCTTCTATGGTGTATTTGCTTGCAACTACCATTTTTCGATTATATTGCATTGCTTGACTATATATATATATATATATACATATATAAAATTTATGTATTGCCTTCCTTCTGGGGGCACCTGACATCTGGGGCAAGAAAGACTGAAGAATATGGCGTCGGCTGTGTCTTGTATACCCCTGTCGCACTGACTTCAGGAAAGAAAGCGACTACAACCGACGCCACACCAAGACCTTGGAATTCGGCCGACCGAGGACCCGCCTGACGGCAGAGAACCCATCTGTGATTAATGCAGCTGTATTAGCACTCGAACATCTACATTTATGGTAGGTACAAAACTGTACTTTCAGAAGTGTTCTTGTAATAGGATCCACCAATGTTATCTTATTTCCTTTTCTTCTTTTCTTTCATTTTTAACCCATATACATTTTTCTCTTGCTCTCTTACCAATTGAATTCTTCTTCTCTTTAACTAAATTCCAGTGAACATCTTCATCACTTATTTCTGATACCTCCTCTACATCCTTTTCCTTATTTGTTTTCTCTTTTTCACTTTTGTCATCCTTTTGATCAGTGTCCTTATCTTGTACTTTTTCTGACTGTCACTTTTCTTGGGGTATTTCTTTGTGTTATTTCTTGCTTATTTTGAATATTGGTACTTCCCCATCCCATTCATCATTACTTTCTTACAGTCCATCCACAGATGTCCTGTTTTATTACATTTATAACATTTCCAGATACATTTTTGCATTATATCCAAATTTTTCATAAATATATCATCTCTTTGTGCAGTCACTTATTAAAAAGTCCGATTACCACAGTAAAACAAGTTTCAGGGTGACTCCAGTATTTCACAGTATCCTTGATGTTTCACTGTTGCAGTCATCACTTGTGGGTTATCCTTGCTTGGGTAGCCCTTGGCCGTCCCGAATCCCATTGTAAAGGATTTCCCTCCTGTGTCAGCTGCCGGTCGCCCCAGACTGATATCAGTTCATCAGTGCTATAAAGAGAGGCAGTCGATGTCCTTACATCAGTCTTTCTTGCCATGGATCCCGAAGCAGAAGCAGTTTGCAAGTGCGTCAGTCACCCGATGCCAGAGTGAGGGGAAAAAACTTTTAAAACTTAAGTGCCCTGTTGGGGATCCCTTTCTTGCACTTAACTGATGTCTGAAAAAGTTAATACCTGTCTATGCTGTGGAAAACAAATACCACATCGAGACTGTCATAACCTGTGTGTTACTTGTCTAGGTCCAGACCATGGTGTTCCCGGTTGTCGGTTCTGCTCCTTATTTAATGCTAGGACCATTCGTAGGAGAGCGAGTTGGTAGCTAGGCATTTCAGGGACGTTAGTTACTCATGTGAACTGGTGTCTGTCGGTCAAACAACTACCAAAATTCCTAAAAAAAAGAAAAGGAGAAACCTCTGAAGGTTAGGCCCACAGATGACACATACATCAAGTCAGTCAACTTACCTTCACTAGTTCAGCGGAACTCAGTGAGGCGCATACACATCCCCTGGCGACAGCTGTGGAGCCTTCGCAGGCCTCAACCGAGACCCTTTTGTATGTCGCCGGAACAGACTCCATCATCTATATTGATGGTCGCCAGCCCCTTGGTTGGATCTGGAGCCACTTTGCAGGCATTGGCTTCCGAAGAGACCTTTCGGATGACCGCCAGGCCCAGACTAATGTCAATGCCTTCAGCTAAAACCACTAGGTGCATCGAACCACTGAGGCCTAAGACCAAGGCTACTCATAGGAAATCTCTTTCCTCGGTGCCCAGTCACCAGTTGGCTCCCACCCAACCAGCTCAGTCCCACCAGCTACCTAGAATGGCTGAGGATTTAATCACCCTCATCAGAGGAAACCAGCCTGCTCCAGGTACCCCAGCCAAAAGGAAAAGGGACCTGTCTCCTGAAGCACTTTCAGAACCAGAATCGGAGGAGACTAAATTTCTAGACTATGACAATGAACAACAGCCCCTGACGGCCTTTGAAGATTCTGCTAGTTACTTTTATTTGCTGACAAACTTGCATGTTTTGAGTAGTTTAAAAGGGACATGGTTCTAGGTTCTCCAAGCATTATTTCTAGCCTTTGTTTAAGAATTTTTTGTTAGGTGCACTCATTGTTTCACTCCAGATCTACCTCCAGAGCAGATGAAGTCATGCTAGTTAATCTAAATATGGACTGACATCCTCTTTTACAGCTGTGATGTACATAGCTCTGTTCTATAAAGTACAGTCATGTAAAATCTTACCACAATAGTAGATGCCATTTTCACTGTTTAAGTATTCATTACATAACGGATCTCTTTCCAAGGATTGTGCAATGGACGACCAGTAGTACATCACACACATGCTTCCCGTGCATCTGACATACTGATGCAAACACTCAGAACTGATTTGCCCCAGAAGGAAAAGAATACCCTCTGGTTCAAAGGAGAACATGTACATCCAGAAGGAAGAGGGACAGAAGGAAATGGTAGGCAAGGGATCCTCTACCAGGAGGGCGACAAGAGCTAGGAAGGAGGGAGGGACGGAATACTTTAACAGTGAAGAGGACGACATCTACTGTTATGGTAAGATTTTACACAACTTTACTATGTTCTTCTATATCACTGTTGGAGTATTCTTCATGTAAGGGAGAGTACAAGAGCGAAGAAGAAGGCTGGGAGGAGGAAGGCACAGAAGAACCCCCAACAAACCTATGCAAAATAGCCCTGGCAGACCTACCCTGGCCCTGGAAACAACATCCAGTTTATATTGTTTAGTGAAAGTATGAACAAAGGACCAAGTAGCAGCCTGAAGGCTAGATTTGTTGTCTAGACCCTTGAAAAAGGCACGGGAGGAAGCAACCACCATAGTAGAACGTGTTGTTAGTCTTTACAGAGGAGGAAAGGCACTTGCCATTAAAGGAATAAGAAAAAGAAATGTCCTTGGAAATCCAGAATGAAGCTATTTGCTTGTAAACCACCGTACCCAAAGTTCTGAGATTAAAAGAAATGAAAAGCTGCTCAGACTTATGAAGTGCCTTTGTTTATCCAAATAATACATGAGCTGTCTGCGCAGATCCAAAGTGTGAAGAACCTTCTCACTAACAGACTGTGTAGAAAGAGAAGGGAAAGCAGTTGAAATAGTCTGATTTATGGACAACTAATTAACCACCTTGGGCATAAAAAAGGATTCGTCCAAAGAGGCACCATGTCTCTTTGAAAAACTAAAAAAAGAGGAATAGCCATGAGAACCTGAAGTTCAGCCACTCTCTTGGCTGAAGTGAGGGCTAAGAGAACTTCGAAGTACAATGTTGCAAGAAAAAGGAGCGAGAGTAAATTTTTCCAGTATAAAAATGAGGTCTCAGGAAGATTGAATAGGTTTTTCTGGGAGGCCTGATGTGAGGGATGCCTTTAGGAAATTGCTTGACCTCAAAATGAGAGACCAACTAAGGATTTAAGGGCAGATGAGCAGAAATTGCCAAAAGGTGAGCTTTAACTGAATATACCAACCCAGCTTGGAGCACCAGTAGGGGATTCTGATGGAGAGAGCGCCACCAAAGAAAGAAATCTCTCATTTTGACACACATGATTTTCTGGTAGTAGGTTTCTTGGCCTCCTGCAAAACCCAGGGCACATCCTCAGCAAAGAGGTGCCAAAAAAAAATCAAAACCCTATCACCTGCAGTGTCATTTGAAGAGTTGATAGGTGGGAGATGGATAAGATTCCTTGTCTTGTCTGAGAAGATCCACCCAGTGAGATAAGCTGTGGTGATGGCCCCTTGCCGAGTGATAAAGCAGGGGGAACCAGTGCTGGCTGGCGCAAAAGGGAGTTACCAGCAAGAGTTTTTGGGAGCCCTGCCTGATTTTGTGCAGAACTCAAGGCAGCAGAGGAAGGTGGGCATATAAAAACATTCCCACTCAAGAAAAAGACAGGGCACCCACTTTCCAAGCCAAATGACTTGGTACGCTGGTACAGAAAAGAGGAAGTTGCTTGTTGAGAGGGGAGGCAAAATGATCTACCTGAGGAACTACTCCACTGATTGGACTGTGTCCAGAAACGCATCTTTTTTGAAGCATCCATTTGTGAGCATTTGTGCTGGACCTGCTTGTTGTCTGCCACTAGTTTGGGTGGTCTACATTCCTTCAGAGCACAAAGAACCACTTGATGCTGGATAGCTAGGTCCCATTCTTGAGCTAATCTGCAAAAAAGATAGGACATTGTGCCCCACTGCCTATTTGATTTACTACATCACAGTGGTATTGTCTGTGAAGATTTTGAGAGGGTTGGGGGTGAGAAGCATGAGAGAAGCTTGCAGAGAGAGAGTCTATTACATCTCAATGATTTACATTGATATGATCCGATCTCTGAGGCAACCAGAGATCCCGGATCTTTAAACAACACTGAGGGCAGCACCCCCCAAGTTCCAAGTCTGAGATCTCTGTTGGGTATGGAGATGAGGAGTGAGGGGAATCTCTGGATTGAGGGATTGAGAGCGAGTTGACTTGACCAACCAAAGAGAAGGTTTGAGGAGAGGAGGAGAAAGCAATGAGGACTTCAGGTGGCCCAATTGTTGTATCAACTTAGCTAGGGGTATCTTACTTATGCAATGGAGCATGGGGAGGGCATAGAAGCATAGACCTAATAAAAGAATAACCCTGAAAACAGAAAGAGAAGAGGAAGAGACTGAGAGAAGAGGAAATAGGAACACTTTGGAAACAAAACCTTTGGAGCAGGAAGAGAAGCCAGAGGGAAGAGGAAGGAAGGCTGAGCAGGAAAGGGGATCTGAGAGGGCATCTGGGCATCTGGAGGGGTTTTCTTTGTGGTAGACAAGTTTCAAAAGACAAGTGATAAAAAAGACATATGATAGCAGACTGCTGGTTGTGGAAGCCTGAAGGAGTACATCATCCTGATGGGGTAAAATCTGTGTATGCCTCAGTTTGCAAATGACAATGACAGGAGCAAGCATTTGGTGAAAAGTCTTGGGGCAGTAGAAAGACCAAAGGGTAAAGCACTGAAGTGAAAGTTAGGAAGAAGCAGAGACATGTAAAAAATCCTGAGTAGAGGGTGAATGGGGATGTGAAGGTAGTCATTCTTGAGGTCCAGGGAAACGATGAAGACCTGGGGAGGAAGAGGAAACGAGCTCTGAAGAGAGAGCATTTAGAAAGAAGGGACCTTGAGAAAGGTGTTTAACAGGGAGAGATCCAGAATGGGTCTCCAGCTACCCTCCTTTCGAGGGATAAGAAACATTCTGGAGTAAAACCCCTTTTCCATTTGGGAGGGTGGAACAGGATAAATGGTGCCGTGATCCAAAAGGGACTGAAAAAATATAGAAAATTAGGAAGCTGTTCCCAAGGCATCTGTAGAACTCCTGAGAAGTGGGGGAAGGGAATTCCAAACCATGAAATACTCCTGATGAATTATAGACAGCACTCGGGAGTCTGAGGTGATTTGATATCACTTTGGAACTGACAGAGAATGACAGAGAGAGAGAGAAGGCTCTGGCTGAGGGGAAGAGGCCAAATGTCAAGTGGTGGAGAGATTCTGAGACAAAGGAGTCTTGAGTGGATTTAGCAGAAGGAATATGCCTAGATCCCTCCTTACCCTTGGGAGGTGGGCAAGTCTGTCTGCAGAAAAATGCGGACTTAGAAGGGGCATTCCTCTGGAATTTGGGGATAGGGGAGATAAAAATATACTTGTTACTGCAAGGCCTTTACCTTGTCCTGAAGAGACTTAAACAGGTTAGTAACAGTGGTCTCAAAGATTATCCAGCAGGCCATTCAAAAGTGTGGTTTAATATTGTCAGGTACAGCCTGGTAGCTAGGAATAATGCCTCATCACAGAACCAAATGCAGCAATCATAGAAGAAGCATTGTTAGCGTCATAGGTTCGTAGGTGGTTACTGGGCTGTTGACCCAAAGGTCTTTTTATACGTCTAGTCGTGTGTACCCAATGTAAAGGATCTTGCCTGAACTCGAGATCTTGGCAACGACTGCGCATATCTCTAGGAGGGTCATAGGTGAAATCCCCGGCAGGAATTTATGGTGTACCATCCAATCATCTAGGCTACACTTAAATAGGGTCATAGAGGGGCTTTGTTTGATGTGAATTGGTAGACTTCCAGAAGAGTGGCAACCTCATGAGAAATGCATCTGTATCTCCAGCAGGTCTTGTTTATGTCACCGGCCAGGTTAAGGTTCCTGTAGCAGTTGACGCTTATCCCATTTGACTTGTGGATGTGCAGCATTTCCATTAGGTTTGGACCCGAAATTGCTCTGTAGACCAGGCACAAGTCTATTCTAAGAAGTCTATGCCACTGAGTACAGTGACAGTGACTTCAGTCTGTCAATGTATGATATGTGCTGGAGACCCTGAATTTTCTTGGTTAAAAATCTGAGGTCTCAAGTTGCTACAGGTGCCTGGTAAGGTACACATCAAAGGAAGCAATTGTACTCAATTAGTGGCCAGATGGTTGATTACAGGGTTGTTATGACCTCTTTCACTCTTGAGGCAATGTCTTTGCTAATGAGGTATGTAACATAGAATGCTTTCCTTACCACAGTAGACACATGGTGGTCAAAGTTTAATCAGTGATGCCCGAATGTGGGATTTTGTTGAAGGCCTTTGCTAAGTCAGGGTAGGCTGTATGTACAGGTTTGCCTTTGTCTATGGCTCTGACGTTTTTCATAGGAACCAAAAACAATAACAGAAGGTACCAGTTGGAGGTGTCCAAACAAACCACAAAAGAAATGTGTATTCGCAACAAAAGGTTTAATACGTAAACGCAAACGCCAAATACTCCAATGCGTTTTCATCCACTAGACTTCATCAGATGTAACAACGAACCTTTAATTAAAACAGCTTTTATACCCTCCCTTCCACATTTGCATTAACCTAATATAATAATTTATTTAAATAGCTCTAATTAGTGCAACTAAACATCTACTCTTAAAATTCTAAAAATATTCATTAAACACATCAAAAGGTACTTGTGCATAAATGAACAAATATACAAACACGTAAAAAAATATGAGACTCTGTGTTAATGAAATCAAACTTCTGTATAAGTGACCAATTTAAAACAATACTTTTACTAATGTAACGTGAATGCATACTAAAAAAGCTGTAAAATGCTCATATTAAAATAATAGAAACAATATATTGAAAATATAAGATAATATTTATACAGGTGTGGATCTTGTGCACAATGTTTTATTCTTAGACAAGATTCAGTATATATTAGGGACAGGATTATTTAGTCAAAAGTAGTTGTTTTTCCAATTGTAATAGTGAAGGGCTGATCTATGTAGGTCTATTTAAGGAGTGTAGTACGTTTTATATTGGTAAAACTACCCGAAAACTAAAAAGAAGAATTTATGCACATTTAAATGCTATAAGAAGAGAGGATGGTAATAATGCATTATACAAACACACAATGTCCCAAGGCAAAATGGGGCTTTTTTGCAATTGAAATGGTGTACCAGGACACTAGGGGGTCCCATGGGAAAATAGGATAGAAGTAAGAGAAGTATATTGGCAATTACTTTTGGAAGCTAATAGATTCCCTGGGCTCCATGAACACATTTCCATTGCCCCTATATTGAGAATGAGGGCTGCAAAGTTGTAATTGAGTTGATGTTTATTAAATTTTTTTGCATATAATATTAATATTACTTACATTTGTTTCCTGTATACAGTATAAATAAAACGCATTGGAGTATTTGGTGTTTGCGTTTATGTAATAAACCTTTTGTTGCTGCTACACGTTTCTTTCGTGGTTTGTTCGGACACCTCCAACTGGTACCTTTTGTTACTGTTTTTGGTTTCTGGGTTGTTTTCAGGTACCTGACCTTTTTAGTTTATTGGTTTTTCATAGGAAGTTACTAGGCTATTGGCCCTGAAGCCCTTACAAGCCTGCCCAAAAATTTAGACAATGTTCCAACAAGTCGGCACCTGGTGCCTCTGTCCAGCAGGGACACAGGTGGAATCCCAGAGGTGTATTTTCTGTCCTCATCCAGTTGTCCAGGTTGTGCTTAAGGGTTAATGAGGTATTCTTCTTGATGTGGAGAAGGGAGTCTGTTCCACGGAAGGGGGAGTCTCTGGGACACACATCTGTCCTGCCAACAAGTCGTATTGATGTCACAGACCAAGTTGAGGTCACTCGTATGGGTTGCTTGAGTGGAGCTTGACTTGCAGACATGCAGCAATCCCGTCAAGGCAGGGTCTGAGATTGCTTTGTATGCCAGATGGAGGTCACCTTTTGAGGAGTCTGTATGACACTGAGTAGAGGGACAGGGCTTTTAGCTTATATGTGTAGGATAGATGTTTGAGGCCATGGATTCTCCTGGTGAGGAACCTCTGTGGTCTCTCCAGCTGCTGCATGTGCTTTGTGAGATACATGCCGAAAAGGGCATTGTACTCAATAATGGGTCTTATAAGGGAAGAATACAGGGATATTATGACCTCCTTGTCCCTGGATGAATTACCCTTACTAATGTGGTGGGCCATGTAGAAAGCTTTCCATGCAATGGAGGCAGTATGGTGGTCAAAAGTCAGTTTGCTATCAACCTTGGTGCCCAAGTCCGTCATGACTGATTATGTGCTTAGGACCGTGTTGTTAATGTGATAATTGTGGGAACTTCACTCTCCCTAAAGGGGATGATGCATTTTTTGACATTTGATTTGAGCCATGTTTCTGGCACCAGTCATTTGTTTGGGTGAGACCCTCTTGGAAGATGTCCACATCACTAGGGGAATTGATGACAGCGCCCAGCTTGCAGTTATCTGCAAACTTTGTCAGCTGTAGCCCACTGGTTTTGGCCTGCACCTCAGAAAAGTATATCCCAACCTGACGCCCCAAGATCAGTCCCTGGGGTACTCCGCTCATTATGAGTCTACTGCTTGAGGTGGCTTCCCCTATTTTGACTAGGTGGGTTCTACCAGTGAGCCAGTTTTCTACCCATCTGCTAACATATGGATTGATGCATAGTTGAGAGAGTTTATCTGATGTCTTTCAAGGATGCATCTGCAGTCATAACATATGGGTTGTCACAAAAGATTAAGGACCTTTTGCATTTGCCTCAGCACGGACCCTTAGCTTCTTCCTCTGCTAAATGTAATTGATGATGTACCAATGATGTCAGTACAGCCCCTAATTATCTATAGGCCCCTGCAAACCCAACCTGATAGATATTACAGGGGAATCTCATTTCCATCTGTATAAAGCCCATTCTGCGGACCCAGAAACTATTTCTCAGGGCCCTAAAGGGTTGCAGCTGCTACTGCAAAAATCCCCTACCCTCTGATGAGGTCTAGAGTTTAGAGATGGGGTAGGAAGGTTATCATCTACAGCTCCTTGTCGGGCATTAAGCATCAGCCTGGTACAGTGTTGTTAGATGAACTGAATAGAAACACCTCCTGAACTCCTGGACTGTAATCCCTTCAGGTTTCTCCGACTCTCAACAGGTTAGTAATCATTTCTTAAAAATGTAAACAAGTGCACTGGAGCTTCCATTTAGATCCAGCTATGACTGGGAGTTATTCGTGAGCGGCCTGACTGGGAAAGAGCAATCTTTGCCAGACCGTATAAGCTAAACTCTCCCGATGCTCAAAGGAGAAACAGAATTTATTTGGCTCCACAACACCGGAGATTCTGAAAAGGTTGAAGAAAAGCAAAATCTGTACAAACAGTTAAAGATTTTTATACCCGAGTGGGGAATAGTATTGCCGGATTTGGCCAGGTCAAGGTAGGTGGTGTGCACAGTTTTCCCCTCATCCATGACTTTGGTGACTGTCTCAAAGAAGTTGACCAAATTTAACAGGCATGACCTCCCCGTAATGAAACCAAACTGTGTGAGAGAGAGTGTTTGAAGGTTGCCAATGCCCTTGTTAACTCATTACATCCCAGTGACGCCTCCAGGTGCATCTGCTATTAACTCCTACTGAAGCCTCTTGGCGTCAAATATTCCTTATTCATATTTGCATCAATAATTCCAAAACCATGCTAAGTACAAGGTTTTTAAAGATTTCATCTTAAAGCATACACAATGGCAAGCTCAACTGTATTAAGATTTGACTTCTGTCTAACGCAGGTAAATAGATATTAACTGTCGTTTTTATGATGATTATTTGTATAGATACAGTTTTCACATTTTTTTAAATATCTCAACTACCAAGTTACACAGACAGAACTCCTTAGCCTCATATGATTGCTCTCAGCTAGATGAATAAAATCCTGCTGTGTGTGTGTGTGTGTATGTATGTGTGTGTGTGTGTGTGTGTGTGTGTGTGTGTGTGTGTGTGTGTGTGTATGTATGTGTGACTTGAATCGTTGCTGAGGAAATATTGTAAGTTGTTTACAAAATATTACAAATGTAATAGTTGCTGTGTTTACTGTGAACTATAAAATTTGTTTTAAGACCTAGAATAAAGATTATTACCACTATAAGAATAGTTTGCCATTTATACTTCTTTCATAACCAATATGGTTCCAGAGATATTGACATTTGTTTGAAATATGAAGATATAATTTGATTCTGTCTAAAGGCTTACCACTGGAAGTTACAGTGCAAACTTCCCGAGCACCATGATGATCCATTCCATGGCCTTGCAGACCAGGCTAGTTAGGCTTATAAGCTTTGTTTTTTGAATACGTCCACCAGGTTTAACAGGCATGACCTGCCTTTGACAAAACCAAACTGTCTGATCAAGGGTTTGGAGATGGCTGTGTTTTATGGAGTGACTGGTGACCTGGGAATTGGATTTAGAGAGAAAGAGTTGAAGTCTTCCTATTGGAATCAGGAAGATCAGGAACTATAAAGGCTACCTCAAAAAGAAGGGCGAAAACATACTTGGTCAAGTGGATTTGGTAATTAATAGCCCTAAAAGACAAGATGGCAGCAGTATAGACTTTTTTTTACCCAATCTCTACCTAGATCAACCATCCTTGTCTGAGGAAGGAGCTTAGTAGATGGCGAGAGCTTAGAAGAGTTGTCAGAGGAAACTGAAACCACTGAAGAATCGGTAGAAGGGCACTTGCACAAAAATTTGCAATCCTCTGACACTTTATAGAACCGGTCAGGTTTCTTAAGTGCTGGGGGTTGAGAATCAGGAGCCACACAGGCAGCAGAAAAGATGTCCAAAAGGGCTTCCAAAATAAGAGGAACTGCCGATGGCTTAGGAGACTCCCATCTGTAAAAGCTCACATTTTTTTTGAATGTCTGTAACCTGGGAGCAGTCCCATTTGAAGTACTCCACCATAAGAGCAATAGTATCCAAAAAGGATAATTCTTCCAAGGGGGATTGTGGGCTCAAAGAATCCTCTTTCTCAGAACCATAG